>NC_056745.1:947728933-947831433 GCF_019279795.1 Protopterus annectens | reverse complement strand
ACACACACACACGCGCACACACACACACACACACACACACACACACACACACACACACACACACACACACACACACACAAAACCGTCTCCACAAAACTTGAAAGCTATTCCCCTACCTCACCCATATTCAAATCATAACACCACTGACACTTGCACAAACACACTTTCACCCCTTATTCCAACCTGCATTCTGAACTGTCTACATTTTTGCTATCATTTTGAGTTGTCAGTATTGTTATATTGCAGTTCTCACTGCTGACATTTTGAACTGTCAATATTTTTAACTGCACTGGGAACCAGCTACCTACAGACATAAAAAACACAGAAACTCTTTGAATGTTCAAAAACATCTTAGGCAGCATTTGGAAAATGAATCTAAGTGCACCTGCTCTCATGATAGTATCTACTTTTGTAGCTTATAAGTGCAGGTACTCACATATGGGAACATTTTCACCTGAACATTTTGTAAATGGACTGCTGAGTTTTATGATACTTTGTTTTGAATTTTGTGAAAGTCTGCAGTTTGTAATATGTATTGATTCTTATGTACTGAATTAACAAGAGAACTGTAATACTGTACACATATTTCTTTTACTATACTCTTGTATTCAGGTCGTGGCTGAAAAGGGTCAAGAGACAAGCCCACCTATCCAGTTCATCAAATATAAAAATAAAAAAAATAGATAAATATCATACATTGGCCAGTAAGGTATTGAGTTTCCTCTTAAAATGAACCCTAGTATAGTGATTTGTCAGGTTAAATCATACACACACAAATACACACACACACACACACACACACACACACACACACACACACACACACACACACACACACACACACTAGAAAGCTTGGATATAGAACCTACAGCTTCTGGACAATTAGATACCATGTTTCACTTTAAAATTCTCTGTAATGTGGTGATTTTTTTATGATCACACACACACACACACACACACACACACACACACACACACACACACACACACACACACACACACACACACACACAGTCTTGACACACTCTGTGAAGGCACTGCTTTAAACAAGGAAATATGAAAATAAGTATTGACTGTTCCCAATGTCTTAACTGTGCAAAATCCATAAACCTGTAGCTTGGTATTTATATTACTTTAGAAATATTTCAGGCACATCGGTTCAGACCTCACAACATGTTGCATTGCTTCTGTCAATAAAGTTAGAAATGCAATTGCTCTGTAAGGACTAATAACTTCACTAAATAGCTTGTAGTTTTACAATTTACAATAGCAGGGGAATGTAAGTAATCTTAAGAAGGCCTGATCCAGGAAATGGTTCACAGAGTGTTGGGGCAGTATCCTAGGGTGATTGTATTCACTTAACATTAATACTTTTAATTATAGTTTCAGTAAGGCTTATGCATGTTCTCTGTACTACCACAAGCACCTGGCCTACACTTGTCTGCAGACATAAAAGCTATGTTTACATAGATCAACTTGTCATTCCTTCAGTTTTTCTGAATTATGTCCGTTTCCCTCCAGTGAAGTGTGAAAAAGTGTGTTGATTTAGTAGAGCCTTACAGACTCTCTTTAGTGCTTTGAACTCAATTATGTATAATTACAATCCCGACAAATCTCTTTGACTGAAAATTGATTCTTTTATCTCCTGTTTTCTTGAGTTTGTATAACACACCACCTTTCATCTCTGTGTTAAATGTTGCATAGAAGAATGCATGTATAATGTTAACTCACTGTTTTCATTAATCTGTATGATTTTGTTCCTGTGCTCTTCTGATTGCAAGTAGCTCCTTTTCTCCCATTTTTTATTGCTTGATAATATATACTTGATAAAAACATCTTCTTTTATAAGTGCATAGAAAATGCAGCATATGCACCTAGAGAGACCATGAGCAGTTCATATCACCATGCAATATATTAAACTTTAATGGTTTACACACATCCATGTTGTAATGCTTCAGGTACAAAACCATAATACTGGGAGCCATGCCGAAGCATAAATGGCAGCACAGGAGGTGCTGGTTTGCCATGTAAAGTATTATTCAGTGAACTTCCTGCCATAAGGAACAATCAACCGATAAACTTGTTAAAGGATTTTTGGCTGGCTAGTAGAAAATCTTTGGTCACTGAGGAAGTCAAAATTTAGTAAAGGGGGTGAAAGAGGTATGACCACACAGTCTATATGGGTTGTTACTCATTTTGCAGAGCCATTTTTCTATAATGTTGTTTTGAATGAACACTAAGATTTGGAAATAATGTTAACACTACCTCTTTGTTGTGGTGCTGTGGTAGCGTTGTCGCCGCACAGTAAGACGCTGTCCTGTTCGATTCTCAGCTAGAGCGTCTTCTGCACGGAGACATGCGTGAATGGGCGTACCTTCATTGAAGGTTGTGCGTCAGAGCTGGTAACTCGGCACGTAAAAATTACCAATCATTAGCGGACCGGATTTCCGCTGTGGCGACCCTTAACCGGAAAAAGCCGAAAGACAACAACTTCTGTATGGGGCAAAGCCATCCTCATTTCCCTGCTACTTATATAATCATCTTTGCTGTTACTGCAACAATGAATAAGGATATATTCCCCTGTGCACTGACCACACCAAATGAACTGTTATTAGGATATGTTGTTTTATGTCTCCTCTCAGGCTTTTATTTGATGAGTGGGTGAAAGTGAAGCAAATGCTAGTTGCCTCTTAGTGAAAATATGCTTTCTTACTAACCAAAAATTAAAATTGGATATATTCATGAGGTATGTTTTCTAGGGGCATGTACTGTCTGAAAACTGAAAACCTGAGAAGAAGGAGGAAAAGATGTGAAGGAAGCAAAATACACAGGAATGAGAGTGAACACTACAAGTTTGCTTTGGGAAGCAGGCACAAAACTAAAGAGAGACAGAAGAGGAAAAGACAGAAGAGACATAGAGCATAGTGTTTTTTATTATTATTAATTATTAATTATTATTAATTCAACTTTTTTTATTTTGCTTCTTGTCTCTGAGCAGAAATGGACAAAAATAGCAAATAACTATAGAATATCAAGCAGTCAGTGTTATAATATCTGTAAAAAAATAATTCTCTGTCAAAGCAGATAAACAGGAAAACAGTAGGAAACTAAGCAGGACAAAGTTGTAAAAGAAAAATATATATATATACATATATATATATATATATATATATGTGTGTGTGTGTGTGTGTGTGTGTGTGTGTGTGTGTGTGTGTGTGTGTGTGTGCGTATTTGTTAACTGAGTACGCCCACTAGCCTCTTTTTCAGTTTCCACATGAATCCTCAACTTTCAGCCTATGAGACATCAAGTAATGACAAGATAATGACAATTGGTCTTAGTTATAGCTGTAAAAAAATCACCTCCTTTTTTTTTTTAATGAAAGGAAGGCTCCTCAAATGGGAAGCAACTCCCATACTTCCTTACTTATATATACTAACTAGTTAACTTTGCTTAGGGTTACATGTAGACAAATAAAGATGGAATAAAAGCAATCCAGCACTACAAGATAGTTTGTTAGCAGTTTTTAGCCTTGATGTTCAGTACTATACCATGAGAAAGTGTTATTGTGTAACTAATTAACTAGTTCCAGTAGAAACAGGATGATAATTCTACCAGTGATCTCATGCAATACAACCAATGCACTGAGGGAAGTATGCTAGATCCTCACTTTTTAATGACACAGATTATCCAACTCCACTGAATATCATGGTTATGTAGGCTTATTTGTTATCACCTGACTAATTCACACTAAGCCATATTTCTCAACTCTCCAGAACTTTGCTGAATATCCAGATTTTTGCCTCAAATTTTTGGTCTACTTCTCATAAGATTTGAGGTATTCTGGCAAATCATTGAAGACAGAAGCCACTAAATAATGGATGGCATTTGAGTTCCAGATTTCATATCGTTCAGAAAATGCATGCAATGCAAAACCTGTTATTCTGTCAACTTTTTAAGTTTATAAGATCATTAGTTAAAATTTGCCCCATTGTTTTTGGCTTGGTTTAGAATTCTTGCATAAAGAGGTTTAGAGTTATGCAGATGGCATATTCCATTACATTTGGTTCCATTATCTTAACGGTAGAAGGTAACAATAAGCCTATCTAGTCAACCCTTTAAGTGCATTCAACATTCTATTCCCCTCATTCCTGTCTTCTTCCTCTCCTACTCTCCCTCTGTTCCATACCATCTTGAAAACCTCTCTGGATTCCCTTCCAATGTTTTACCCACTAATCCCTTAAATTCTGCTAGTTATACTAGACCTTCCCTCTCTGTCCTTCTTATTCAGAAGAACACCTTTACATCCTGCACCATATCATGCCTTGTGTCTATTCTGGTCTCTATTAAGAAGAGCTTTAGCTCCTCTAGTCTTCATTCATATCCTTTCTTCTACATCCTATGCACTTATGTGGTGGATTTCCTTCTATATTTCTCACAGTAGCCCAATGTCACTTTCTCTGTATAGCTTCCAGAGCTGCAAACAGTAATCTAGTTGTGCCTTGACTTGGACACAGTACAGCAACAATGTTATCTCTTTGCTTCTATACTTTATCCCCTCAGAATACACTTCTTCTGTTGGCTGCTGCCACTGTCCTCTCCCTCTCTAGTTGAGATCAATACTTCCTAATCCTTTTCCTGCGGATTAGCCATTAGTTTCATTCCCCCAGTTGACATTTGCACTGGAGTTGGTGTGGTCTAGGTGCAATACTTTGCATTTGTCCACAGTGTTCCTCAACCAGTACCATTCATCTCACTTGGTCAGCCTTTTGAGACTCTTCACATCACCCTCCACTGCTGCTCCTAACTTTGTGCCATCAACAAAAAGATTAATCCTGTTTCTGTTCCCTCAAATATAGCTGAAGTGAACACAGTGAATAGTACTGGGCTGAATACCAGCCTCTGTGGCAGTTGACTACTCACTTTCCTTATTCCTGGCACTGTCTTACTTACTACAACCCTCTGTTTTCTACCATCCATATGTGAAGCAATCTGCCTCTTTAGTCCTGATCCTACCCCAACTTGTCCATATATTTTTAGCAACCATCTGTGTGGGGCCTAGACAAACACCTTGGTGAAATCCAAGTAAACTGTGTTGACAAGCACTCATAGGTTCATAGGTTCATAGGTAGGTACTAGGCTATCGGCTCTGGGGCCTATATAAGCCTATCCAAAAAAGTTCCCTGGCTTTCACCACCCAAGAAAGTTATTTTCCTGCACCCCTGTCTAACAGAGCCACAGAAGTGATCCTTGGGGTGAATTTCCTATTTCCCATCCAACTGTCGAGATTTTTCTTAAAGAGGGGTAATGAGGAGTTTTTCTTGATATGAATGGGTAGTCTGTTTCAGAGCATGGGAAGTCTGAGGGACAGGAATCTATCCCTCCAGCATGTCCTGTTTATTGTGGTGGCAAAGTTTAGGTCCCTGGAGCATGTGGCTTGGAGGGATTGGGGTTTCTTTAAGTGCAGCATGTCCAACAGATCTGAGTTTGACATGGCTTTGTATGTTAGGCAGAGGTCATCTCTGAGTAGGTGATAAGTGATGGAGTAGAGCTGGAGTTTTTTGAGACGGTCTGCGTATGGCATCTGTTTGAGGATGGCAATCCTCTTAGTGAGGTATTTCTGTGGCCTTTCTAGTTGTTGTAGTTGTCTTGTGAGGTACATGACAAATGGGGCGTTGTACTCTATAATGGGTCTGAAGAGGGATGAGTAGAGTGGAGCAATCACCTCTTTTTTTCTGGAGGTGAACCCCTTTGTGATGAGGTGTGCCACTTAGAAGGATTTCCTGACTACTGTGGTGATGTGATTATCAAAGGAGAGACTACTGTCCACTTGTGTCCCAAGGTCTCTTATCACACTTTCGGTGTTTAGTAGGCTACTGCCTATGTGGCAGTTCATGGGTACAGTGTTTTTCCCAAAGGGGATGACAATGCACTTCTTGGCAATGAGCTTGAGTTTGACACCAAGCATCAGTCTCAGTGAGACCCCTTTGTAGAATGTCCACATCATTAGGCAATTCTATTATAGCACCTAGTTTGCAGTTGTCTTTAAACTTCGTTAGCCAAAGACCTGCTATATTAGCCTGGACTTCTGAGAAGTAGATGCCAAACAGGAGAGGACCCAGGACTGAGCCCTGTGGTACTCCACTTGTCACTGGTCTGAAGTTGGATTTGGAGTCGGCTACTTTCACTGTGTGAGTTCTGTCAGTGAGCCAGTTGCCCACCCATCTTGTGACATAGGGATTTATGCCCAGTCTAGTGAGTTTATCTATAATTCCAGAGTGGGGAATGGTGTTGAAAGCCTTGGCGAGGTCAAGATAGGCTGTGTGCACCACCTTACTCTCCTCCACGGCTCTGGTGACTGCTTCAAAGAAGTCAATCAGGTTTAGGAGACATGACCTACCTTTTACAAACCCAAGCTGAGTGGGGTCCAGAGTTTGGAGGTTACCTATGTCCTCTCGCCTGAGAATGTTCTCTTGTAACCCACTAATAAAACTGCATCAGATTTATCTGACAGATTCCTCTGGCTATGGGTCTATGTTGGCTGCTGTCCCAGATATTGCTGTCCTTTATGAAAGAAATCAGATTTTCTCTCAATAATGCCTCCATGACTTTCTCAATAACTGCTGTTAGGATAAAAAGGCCTGCGGTTCACTTATTTTCCCTATTCCTCTCTTCTGTGGAGGCACAATATTAGTAGCCTTTAGACCCTCAAGCACTTCTCTAATGGTCAATAATCTGTTAGACACCTTGATCAGGGAATCTGTCAGTAAACTGACCAGATTCTTAAAAACTTTGGGAGGCAACCCATCTGTTCTTTGTGTTTTATTCTCCTTAGGGAAGTCATTTCCTTCAGTCTCCTTCCTCTCTATTCTGTCTGATCATTGATCTCACCAGTTTACTCTACCTTCATTCCATCATCGCACTCCCCTCTTGCTTTCCTTTATTAGGACAGAGGAAAACATTCTTAAAATAACTCTGATTTTTCACAGTCTTCTTTATGCTCCCTTCCATCTTTGCTCATCTAGGCCAGTTCTGCCCCTCCTGTCTTTCTTTCTGCTATATGTTTAAAAAAGCCTTTGCTTTTCCTTTTTACTTCTTCTCTGAACACATTTTCATCGTTTGCCTTTGCAGCCCTCACCTCTTTGTCATCTTTCTACCAGCTTTTTGCAGTATCTTCTCCCACTCCCTACACCCTCTCTACTGCCACTTGTTTACCTTGTCATTTACTGTAATTGCTACTTTCACCATTTCCTGAACCTACATTGGTCCTTTTGTCTTTTTGCCATTTTGATTCTTCTTTAAATGCTTGCCTCTCGTCCTAAAGATTGGATGTGTCTCAAAAGAATGTTGGGAAGTCCCCCAGAAGGATGGACACTAGAAGCAAAGCAGAAATGCTTCTCATCTTCCAGGCTGCTGTCTGGTTACACCCTGAGTAATCTGTACATTACTGTAGACCATATAAGGAGAGGGACGTTGAGCTGGTGGAATGGGTTCTTAGTATGGAGTACAGTGTCCTTGTGAAAGCTATACAAAAAGAAGGACATCATGCTGCTGAAAGGGTTTCATGGCAGTAAGAACTACATCCTTAATCCATTCCCATTCCTTATTTGCTGCTTTTATTTTAATCCTACCCCTGAGTCATCTTTTACCTTTTCCTCCATGTTCATCATAAACCACTCCCCTAAAATCGCACACCACCATCTTTGCCTTTGTGTATTACCCATCTCTCCATCCTCTAAACTACACAATGACATTATTTTTGTTGGCTATTAATGGCATCTGTACACATGGACATAAGACCACAAACAGAATTCTGTTTTATTCAGAAATGTCTTACATCAGCTGGGTGAACCCTTTATGATCTAAGAAATCAATCGGCTCCCACTCCCTCTTAATCCTGGTGCATGAAGGCTTGCAGTCTGCTCTTGAAAGATTAATCTTTCATATAATTATAACTTTCTTCCTCCACTTGCTTCACTACTTCACTCCTTTTACTAGTATCTCCTTGTATTCCTTTGATGTCATCTATGATTATCAGTGGGAATGGTAAGCCCTAAGTAGCCTGTCTACCACAAGAGGAGTGGTTTCTGGCCTAGAAATTGTAGTTATTGCCCGTTTGCTCTCTTTCAACTTTTCTGGTTTAAAGCCTATGCTTGAGCTTGTTTCCCTCTTCTCCTGTAACTGGACTAGTCCAGATACAGATTTGCTGTATCCAAGACTGTTTGTAAGCTTCTGAGCCCCCCAAGCCTTTTTGTGTTGGAGGGAAGCCTTCTAGCTTATCAGTGGGAGTGATAAGCACTAGGTAGCCTATCCACCACAAGAGGAGTGGTTTCTGGCCCAGAAATTGTGGCTTATTGGTCGTTTGGGCAGTTTTTTTCCATCTCTTTCAACTTTCTGGTTTAAAAGCCCACTTTTGCACCCCCTTTCCTGTAACTACTCTAGTCTAGATATAGATTTGCTGTATCCAGGACTGTTTTTAGGCTTCTGAGCTTTTCTGTGTTGGAAGGAAGCCTTCTAGCTTATCAGTGGGAGTGGCAAGCACTAGGTAGCCCATCTACCACGAGGAGTGATTCTGGCACAGAAATTGTAGTTTATTGGCCGTTTGGGCAGTTTTTCCATGTCCCACAACTTTCTGGTTTAAAAGCCCACGTTTGCACTTGTTTCCCACCTTTCCTGTAACTAGTCTAGTCCAGATACAGACTTGCTGTATCCAAAACTGTTTTAAGCTCCTGAGCAGTGCCAATGTCTGCTCTTCAATTTGTCCCTTAGATCTACTAGTTCTCTCCTTTCCTGCACTTATACATGCTTATTAGTCTAGCACTTTACCGGACTTCTTGTAGCAATTGTTGTAGCACACAAAAGTGCTACCAGCACTAAATGTTCTACGAGGAAACAGATCCAGTACTTATTATCAATGCCCACCCCTCCAGGCATGTCTAAAGGTTAGTTCCCTGTGCTTTCTTCTATTAATCTGGTAAACTTGGGCATCCTGAGGCAATGTAGCAACTGCCCCATGTACACCGACAACCCTCTCCTCTTACCTCCCAACACTCAGACTTGCGAGAGATGCACTTATATATCCAAATTGGAAGCCATGCACTCTCCAGCCAAGACCGGAATAGCCGGTTAAGAGAAGAAGGTCAACACTTGCACCACACCACATGGAACACACAGCCCTCCAGAACACACACCAGCACTGCCTTCACGTAAAAACACAAACCACACACCCACCTTCACAGAGGATCTCAATAAAAAGCTACCCAAGCAGCAGCGAACTCCAAGGCAGAAATGCACTCAACCAGCACAACACAACACTAATCACGAGACACATAACTCTCCTAAACAGTGTGCCACTCAACCAAAGCTCCTAAGGCAAAACAGCATGCCCAACACACTAGTCATAGGTGACTTGATAGTGAGGCACACTGATGTCCCACTCACTAGGTTGAATAAGGAGAAAGTAACAGTGAGCTGCCTGTCAGGTGTCAGGATCCATCACATAACGCATGCACTCAGGTCCCTCAACAACAGGTACAAATATGACTCTGTCATTGTACATGTGGGTGTGAATGATCTGAGACGTACCTCCCTGGACTACATGAAAAGAGATATGGAGGAGCTCTCAGATTATGTTACTATCACCCAGAATGATACCACAGTACATGCAGAAAATGACTGATTTCAACAACTGGCTAAGTTTCTGGTGTTATTCTAAGGGGATTCAGTATCTGTTTCCTGGGATGACATGACTTGACAGACCTCGATAATTTGCCAGAGGTGGCTTGCATCTGTCACCCCTGGGCTTTCGGATACTGGCCAAGGGTCTTGCCACCCCTATAGTGCCTTTTTTTAGGCGGTGTTCCGAAGACCAAATTACCACCATAACAGCTACAAACAAATGCAATCTGAGGGTCATGTTGCTCAATGTTAGAAGTCTGAATTTCAAAATGCACTCACTCGAAACACTCCTTAAAATTGAGAACATTGACATTTGTGCTGTAACAGAGACCTGGTTCAAGGCAACAGAAAGTACCCCTGCACTACCAGGCTATAACTCATTCCACACCTTTCAGCCCCAGAACTTGGACCAAAGCTCCAAAGGCGGTGGTGTTTCCATATTCATAAAGGAAGTACACACCTCCAGACTGGTAGCCCAACATAACACATCAGAGATACTTCTGGTGCAGCTAACATTGGGTAAGACAGCGATTCAGGTCGTACCCTGCTATAGGTCACCAACCATGTCCCAAGACTCACACTCCACTTTCCTGGAGAATATTAGGGTCCAATCTAACACTCTCTTACTAGGCAACTTCAACTATCCCTCCATTAACTGGGAAAACTACTCATGTACCAATACACTTGCCCAACATTTCCTGGTGTTCATTAATTTCAATGCCCTGGACCAGTTTGTTCTTACCCCCACTAGAGGTAGCAACATTCTTGACTTGGTCATTACTAGCCAGGGGACCTTTTTGGCTAGGCTTATATAGGCCCCAGGGCCGACAGCCTATTACCTACTTATGAACCTATGAACCTATGAACTAACATGGGTGACCGTTGCTCTACACCAATAATCAGCTCCTCCCTGGTTAGATCCAACCACAAACTAGTCAGCTTGGAAATCCACATCCCTTCCACCCACTGCAAAGGAAACCACCATAAAAAACTTCTCCAAAGCTAACTTTCGGCTCCTAAAAACAGAGGTGGCTAACTTCATGGCACCCATGCAAATGGAGAATATTTGTATGACCACCGAATCATACACCAATGTACTGTACAAACACGTACGCAAATGTATGGATCTCGCCATACCCAATAGTACCAAGATGCTCTCCTCCAAAAAAGGAAGCAAATCTGGTAGTCTCCTGTCAGAAACAAACTCTACAACAGAAGGAGGAAACTGATGTGGAATAAGGTGAAGTCCCAACTCAAGACTGGAAAAACTCCCTTAACAGCCTCAACAAAAAGTTGAGATCCTTCATCAAATCCTCTATAGCTAGCTATGAAAACAGAATTGCAGCAGATAGTAAAGACAACCACAAGGCCTTCTATAGTTATGTAAAGAATCTCCATGGCAATACCCAGATTTGCTCTGAGCTACTGAAAATGGTACCTCCTATACCAAGCCAACAGATAGTGCCAGTATACTGGCCGACAGATTCAGCGCTAACTTTACCCCTCTTCCTCCCCAAAGGATCAATCACAATACCAGTAGATTGCCAGGCACACAGTATTACTGCTGTACAGGTTAAAACAGCACCATCTAAGGCCAAGAATATAGCTTCTATGGGACCTGAGAATATCCCTGGCTGTGTCCTACATGAACTACAGAGTGAAATGGCACCTCATCTGTGTGCCCCATTCAATCACAGCCTCACCTCAGGCTTTTCCCTACTGAATGGCACACTGCTACAGTCATCCCTCTGCACAAAGGAGGAGTGACTACAGACTCTGGGAACTATCGCCCCATTAGCCTGATGAGCCTGATATGCAAAGCTATGGAACACATCATCATAGACCTAATAAACAAGAATTTAGGGAATCTCCAAACTCTGGATCCCACACAGTTTGGTTTTGTGAAGGGTAGATCATGCCTGCTCAACTTGGTTGACTTCTTTGAGTTAGTCACCAGAGCTGTGGATGAAGGCAAGGTAGTTCATACAGCCTACCTTGATCTGGCCAAGGCTTTTGATACTAATCTCCACTCAGGAATCATAGAAAAACTCACTAAGCTAGGCATCAACCCCTATATCACTAGGTGGGCTGTAAACTGGCTCACAGATAGAACCCACAGTGTGAAAGTAGCTGACTCCAAGTCAGACTGCTGACTAGTTATGAGTGGAGTCCCACAGGATTTGGTCCTGGGTCCTCTCCTGTTTGGTATCTACTTCTCTGCAGTCCAGGCCAACACGAAGGGACTCTGGCTGACAAAGTTTGCAGACAATTGCAGGTTGGGAGCTATTATTAACTCTCCATGTGATGTTGACATCCTACAGAATGGCCTCACTGAGACCAATGATTGGTGTCAGAACCATGGCTTAAGCTAAATGCCAAAAAATGTGTCGTCATCCCCTTTGGGAAAAACTCAGTTCCCATGAATTACCACATTGATGGTAGTCCACTGAACACAGAAGGCGTTATAAAAGATCTGGGAACACAAGTTGACAGCAACCTCTCTTTTGATCACCACATTGCCACTGTGGTGAGAAAGTCCTTCTATGTGGCACATCTCATTATTAAGGGTTTTGCATCCAGGAAGAATAAGGTCATTGTCTCCCTCTACTCTTCCCTCATTAGGCCAATCATTGAGTACAATGCCCCATTCGGCATGTACCTCACTAGACACCTGCAACAATTGGAAAGGCCACAAAAGTACCTCACAAAGAGGATCCTACACCTTAAACACCTGTCCTATATGGACAGACTCAAAAAACTCCAACTATTCTCTGTCTCATATCATCTAGTTAGAGGTGATCTCTGCTTGACTTACAAAGCCATGTCTGACCCAGTTCTGTTAGAAATGCTACATCTAAAGAAATCCCAATCCCTCCTCACCACATGCACCAGAGACCTCAACCTTATTACCACAATTAACAGAACATGCTGGAGGGGACAGGTTCATAACCCAGAGACTGCCCATGCTATTGAATAGACTTCCCATATATGTCAAGCAGAGCACCTCACTGACCCTCTTCAAGAGAAGTCTTGATGAGTGGATGGGAAACAGAAAATTCACCCCAGGGATAACTCTAGTGGCTCTACTCAACAGAGGCACTGGGAACTAAGGTTGGGTGGCACTATGCCATGGTAATCCTATGGCTAGGCTTGTAAAGGCCCCAGGACCATTAGCCTAGTACACACCTATGAACCTATGTGTTTGAGAGCAAGTACACTGTATTACTGTATAATGTTGTGATCCTTTTTAGAGGAAAGTTAGCACAGACAACATATTTTAAGTGCATTCTGTATCATGGGCTTCAACTTTTGTGTTTTACACCACTTAATTCAAATGCATTTATCAACATTAACACTATTCCACTAGATTTTATCATTAAAATGAATAAAAAATGCTTAACATGCATAGTTTCTAAAAAACTGTCTTTTAATTACTGAAGCTTTTTTTCACAATAATCATAGCTCATAATCAATTCTTCTACATGTCAATGTCACATTATTCATAACTAATGAACAATCCAATTTTCTGCCTCAAGTTAGTTTGCTTAAAATCTCACAAAATAAATGTCAGTGGCTCAACATATAGCACATTCACCTTTGATGCTAGCCCATAAGAAGGCTGAGGGTTCTATTATCATATCAGATACTTGGATTAATTTCCCAGTGCTGACATTGCAATCCACAATACATAGGGTGCTGAAATTTTGACTGTACCATTCTTTGGATAAGATGTTAAATTGATGTCCCATCTGCCTGGGTTGGTAATAGCACAAGTGGATGTAAAAGATCTTATGGCACTTATAGGAAAAGCAGTAGGGGTTGCTTTGTTTGCAACTTTTATCATTTATACTTATTTATATAAATTGCACATTAATATGCATAAATATTCCCTTCTTTTTAAATATTAACATGTAACCTACAAACATAAAATAAATAAATAAATAAATAAATATTTTTTTTATCATTTCAGGAAAAGTGGTGGTGCAGCGGTTAGCGTTGTCACCTCACAACAAGAGGTTCTCCCATTCGATTCTCGGCTGGAGCGACTTCTGTGTGGAGTCTGCATGTCCTCCCCGTGGTTGAGTGACGTTAAAGACATGCAGGTAGGTGCGTGCACGAAAGGGCGTGCCTTCCTTGAAGGTTGGGCGTCAGGCTGGCAACTCAGCACCATAAAAATGCACTGCCAATCATTAGCAGACGGGAGTTCCTCTGTGGCGACCCCTAATCGGGAAAAGCCAAAAGAATGTCAGGAAAAACACAAAAATATGATTTTCTAAACATCAGTCATTGTTAAAAAAAATGTCTTTATCTATTACTATCCTGACTTTCCCAAACATGTTTTTATTTCATCTAGACTGTCTTTATCATCTGTAGCTTTATTACAATCCTTCATATCTTCATTTCCACTTGCTTTGGTGTGAAAGCACTTGTTGCCTAAATAAAGTTTTCACTTTCTGCATAATTTTTGTGTTTGCAGTTTGTATTTATTATTTTACTACATTTGTAAAGCATTTGGATTTACCCATGCTGCTTTCATTTTTGGATTCATAATTTTCAGATTGCTACAAACAATTTTTTTTCCATTTTTCAATTTCACCTTTTTTCTTTTTCATATTTCCCATATAATATCATGTCCTTTGTTATATTTTAAAATCCTTCCTATTGATATTCCTTTTTAAAACTCTAACCAAAAACTATTCATTTTTTCACATTCTAAAAACAATATTTTGTTATTTCTTTCCCATTACACTCATCATTTTTTTCTTCCAATAGCTTATATTTCATATTACTTTTAACTTGTAACTTATCCAACTAAATTCTCCTCAGGAAATCTCCCCTGCTTCATAAAACTTCTCAAACCTTTTCCTCCTAATCTTTATGTGATTTTTTTACATTTTCTTTTAATTCCTTCCAATGATGCACCTTATGGCATTTCTCCATAATATTGTCATACCATCATAGTATATAAATAGGACCTGCTGGAGAGATAGGTATGTATCCTAGAGACTACCTCACCTACGGGACAGGCTCCGCATCCATTTGAAGCAGAGTTCTTCCCTAATTCAATTCAAGTGCAACTTGGACAATTGGATAAGAAATTGGAAATTCATCCCTGGTTTGGCACGTATGTCTCTGATGCAAACAGGTAACCTGTAAATGGTTCATCTTCCAGGCCCATACTTACACTTATCAAAGATATCAAAACTTGTCAAAGATTTGGGATGCATGGCTAGGCTTAAAAAGGCCCTTGCGGTCATTAGTCTAGTAAATGCCTATGAACTTATGAACCATCATTTTCTGTTTTTAAGAATCTCATTAGTTTTCACCTTCCATCATTTTATTTTCATATTCTATTCCTTCTATATTTTCTAGTTTGTCACTTCTTTTCCCTTCTTCATATTTTAATACTTCTTCATACCTTACATATAACTGGTGGATGAAGATTGACTGCTTCAACTTACCAACAATTGGAGTTTCTCTGTAGGAAATCAATGTCAGTGAGTTGTGCCATTACTGAATCAATTTTTGGTGGAATTTTCCCCATTTTCAAGTTGGTGCAACTATGGAGTTGGTATACATAAGTTTGGGGGATGTGGTTGGTGCAGGGGGACTTGTCCCACTGGAAGAAAACACTGAAAAATGTTTTTTGGCAGGATGTTTATGGGAAATGCAGTGCATGGATTTTGATCCTTGGTACATTCTCTTTTTTCCACTTGTAGCGGAAGCCTCTCTTTCACCTTTATTATCTAGAAAAAATGCACAGATTAGGGATGACACCTTTTCAAATGCCCAAAGCAGGACACTTTGTGTAGAAACATGAGATTTTTCAGTACAAAGCATATCCACAACCAGTGCAGAGGACAGAACTTCACTTTTTGCCAAAATAAATGCTTATTCTGATATCATTTGAGTTACTTGTGCTATTCCATGTAACATGTAAGTGTTTCAGATACAAAATAACTATTTTATGAAGTATTAAAGAAAACTTGGGAAATATTTTTTGTCCTACAATCTCAGGACATTTGCCTTTTTTCATTTTATTCTGCAGGACACAACTTCCCAAAGAGGGACTGACCCTTGCAAAGAGGGTCAGGTGGTAACCCTAGCACAGATACTAAGTACACTATATGATTTTTAGATTCAAACATCCTTCTTTTTATGATTTATCACCCCTTTTTTCACTGGATTTCATTTTGATAACCAAATAAAATTTAAAGTTATTTTTACACCTCTGTCTCCATTTTAGCTGGAAACATGCACACCTTCCTAAGTATGCTTGTATTTAACATATACACTTTTTGTTAAATGATATATTAAAACTTCTTCACCTTGGTAGCATTTTTTATTTCTTGCAACATTATTGTCTACTGTTCTATTACATTTTTATACTCTCTAAATTATACTCCTAATGCAGTTGTTTCCATCCTAATACAATATATTCAACTTATTCCTTAGTTTCACCAAAATCTTTGCTTTGGGCCCTATTTAAACCAAGCTTTATTTAACTATTTCTCCACTTGTACACCACTTCACTTATTCATACCTTTTTGGAACAATCACTAAATCATCTGCATATGACATAAATTTGTATACTAACTGTATATACTTAATGATATATACTTAATGGTCATACTTGTTTAACTCTCCTGCTATTTTTTATCTTTTTCCTCATCTATATGTTTACCATAACTTTCACCCATGACATATCATAGCACAACATATTTTTTATAAAATTTAGATGTTTCTCCCTTCACATATGTCTTTAGAATCTTCCATATCACTTTATGACAAACCTCATCAAACTTCTTTGCCACACCCCAGTACTAACCTTACTACCTTATTTTCTTTCAAAATCATATCTGTTACTTTTTTGTACTATTAGCAACATCTACTTCACATCTCTCCCCTTGATTCAGAAAATATTCTGTTCTACTGCAGCTTTTTTGTATTATTATATAAAGATTTTATAATCTTTCCCCCGGATTCATGAAGCTTGGCGCAAGGCCGGTGTAAGGCCTGCGTCGGCCGTGCAGCATATAAATGGTGTAGTAGCGCCATATGCATATTAATGAAGGTGCGCCGCTACCACATCCACGTGCATAGGACACGTGCGCGAGTGCATGGGGCATGACTAAGCTGCGACCGGAGGCGTGTCAATGTCGGCTGGCGATGAGCAACCTAAACTGCTGAATATTATAGCCTGCCTGCAATAGTAATCGCACCTATCAGTGTCCGTGGATAATGAAACGTATGCAAAGCATGCAAGACAGTTCCCGGCCACACAAAATGGAGAACCAAACAGAAATGCACGCAACATAAGATAATATTCCGTCCATGGAACACATGATATTTAAAATCGTGTGTCCGTAATGTACTGCACTGTCAGAAGTTATACCCAGTGGAAGTGAAGCGCATCATGTCAGCGTGCCGCCAATACACACGTCTAGACCCATGGGTATGGTCACCAGCAGTTCCACAGTGGTAGTGATAGTACATAGCAGGGCGGTTGTGGCTATATAACAACCGTAAAGAAACCTGACAGTCCAAATTGTATACCAAACACACACAAACATATGTATATTAAAATGTGCTACACACATGAACAGGAACGTACCCGTCACATACACATAAGATGCTATACGCGGAACCGGGATATCCAAAAGTAGAACCCATGCATGCAAATGCAATACGCAACAGCCCCAGTATAGCACATAACCCGCACCCATGTCCGAATGTCCACCAAATCCAGCTACCAGCCTTGCGCATCCGTACACCTGCACATAGCGAGTATTCCCCATATGTAGTAGGAAGTATCGTCGTAGGCAGTGTCCGGATTGCAAATATGTACCCCACGAATGTAAACATCCCATCACAGGTACGTAAATCCAAATGCCTGCACGTTAATGTTACGGCAAAATGTGTGTACATCCCGCATGGGATAAGTAACCTGTTGAAACCTCAGAGTTGTGTACACGCCACGGTGTCCATTACTGTACACATCTGGACAAAACATGTATGTGTAGTCACGGTACTGTTCAGTTTCTACACAGACATGCAATTCATACTACGCAGGATGGAACAGCTGTCCACCATGCAGGTCACCCCACTAGGGTTGCCACCTGTTCAGATGGCCAAGGTGGGACATCCCTTGTAGAAATGTGAGAATTTGCAGGATAAAACATACCCCCAGCCAGTGCAAAGGACAGAAATACATGTGTATGCCAACATAAAAGCTCATGCCATAGCATTTGAATAGCTTATGCTATCCCAAATAATAGTTATGTGTACCAGATACAGAATACCTGTATCATGCAACTAGTACAGAAAATAAGAAATATATTATTGTCTTAAAATCACAGGACATTTGCCATGACTTAGGTGTCGTTGCAGGACACAACTGTCCAAAGTGGGACCTCCCCTCGCAAAGAGGAACAAGTGGTTCTCTCAACCTATTACAGCAACAAAACCTGGACAAAGCCCAAAAGGATGGGAGGACAAATAGGGACAGATGTAATTATTGCTCCCACAAGCTTCGAAAGTTCACTGAATAATAGTATGTACATAAGCAGGAATTGTTGTGAAGGATGTGGGGTAGTCCCCAGTATTACAGAGGTCCGTACAAATATACTGTAACAAACCGTCACATATGTTGACTGTACTACTGCATACCCGTAGTTAATTCATAGTTACGTCATGTGCAAAATAATAACCCCCGTAAGAATGAATACAGGAAATAGTCAAATGTGAATGGGAACACCACTCACCGTGGATTATGTATCATAACCACCCCCACCCATGTTATGTATTGCCAACATCATAAGCTGCGGACAGGTGCCCAAACACCTGTGTCTGTAAACAGATTAAATGTACAAAATGTACAATCCCTGTCCATGTGCTTTGTCTGACATTTGAACATGGTCAGGGCAGTTCCGTTCACCAGTCAGACAAGTCTAAACCCAGATCACCACATGAACACCCTGACAATTAAAGACCTGTATGTGTCAGGAATATAAGCCTTTGGGTTCTGAATATCCCTGCAGTGATGAAATATGCAGCGTGGGTCCAGAGCAGTAGGGAATAGGGAATGTGTAACATGTAGTACCGCATTCTTCCCAGCAGGAGAATGGATGCCTGTGATGTAAGTGAAGCGGAGAGGCATATGTTAATGTAGCTATGTACTATGGGTATGCATATAAATGAGTCAGAACACCAAACATATACTGGTTACAGCATCCGGCCAACGTGAATGCAGTCCCGGTTGAACAACGACTACAGCGCATATAATGTGAAAGTGTCATGAATGCGTCTGTGCTGTACAGACAGTTAAATATGTAAAGGTGAACGTGTGTTTCGCAAACGTCCGTTAACGGGATTACAGATAAGTACTGGTACTGTCACAAGTAATAAAGCCCACGTAAGCACAAAGACTTAGTAAACATATGTAACCCACAATAAGGATATGTATGCGCGCCCGCGCGTAACCTACAATAAGGAAATGCAAGTGCGCCTGTGCGTGTGTGATCCGCCACAGCATAGTAAATGAATGCTGTTTCCACCACGTTAGTTATACATGGCTCAAACCCATTAACCTGGTAAAGTATGAAACCGGACGAAGCCATGCAAACTACCGGTACATATAGGGACAAACCCCAGATATGTGCCAGAACAAACATAGAAAGTGGATAGAATAATGGGTGTGTCAGTAGCATGGATTCTCCGAAGGGTATGCAGTCGTAACCTGAACTGCTTGCCAGAAATCCCCACCGTAAGTCTCAGATGAAATTCCACTACATTGCCAGATAGACACAGGTTTATGTAAAACACAGCGAAGATAAAGGGGCAAGCAGCTGTACACTCAGCGACAATCTGTATAGTGGAAAGGTATGGTATGGATATAGATATATGTGTATACACATAATTCACAGACGTAAACCAAAGCAAGTTATGAAATGAGGATTGCACATGTATATATGTATACACAACAGACTTATGTCCCGTAGATATGACATATGTACATAAATAGGCGACGTTACATCTAATATGGGTAGACAAACAGACATGCAGGAAAGGTGAATAAACCACAGCATTCAAAAACATTGGCCAGAAAGTGACAGTCCAGCAAGTTCTACACTTTAAACATGCAGATAGGTGTCCATTGCAGGACTCCAGAAACTGGAATACGTAGTGTCAACTGACATTGACGCAAAAGAAGTGACCGCAGCAAATACGAAATAGCTGTACATGCAACAGTATCAGGTGCAAGGGTGATGACACATGTGTCGATAGAATGTATGACGTACGAACTGATATCCGGAGAGTGGGGAGTGCATATAAGTGTCTCCACACTTCAGTAACGCACACATTAAAAATGTGTAATGGGTACTGTAGAGGGTTGTCAGGTATGGGAATCATGGGTATGCAGATATGGGCCTAGGTGTTGTTTGGCAGGGATTTCGTAGGCCCACCCTGCGGGAGTGATGTGGGTATAGCACACGCCTATATCCTCAATAATGGGGCAAACCATCCACTGGATATTGCGGAAACCATTTTGGCAATATGTAGGGCCCTATATCAGTGTCATGTAGGCGATAATCATGGATGGACATGCGTACGACCAAGATGGTACCCATACCTGGCAGACTGTCAGAATAACACAGCTGCTCTAAGGCATAGTACATGAAATACAAATAGGGACTATATTAGATATACCCCAGACAAAGTCAGAACGTGGTGAGAATACTGGCGCACCCATGAATACGGATGTTATGAGTGTTACTAATCATGTAATGGAAATGTCCGTCACTATTATCTACCGCACAGTCCGTAATGCCTTGCCAGCAATGTACCAGAAAGGCACATCACTATGACAAATGTAACAAGGTCAAACGTCAGGGTGTTTACCCATAATGTGTACAGGTTAGGGTTATGAAGGTAACCTGTCCAGAATACATGTACAAAACCTGTGATACTAGGTGGACAGGTGAGAAGAAAGACATCAGGATAAATGAGATAACATGTACAAGTCACACGCATGTACACCGACAAATGTGAATGACAACGTATGCCCTGTGAATGTCAATGTGGAAGGTTAATAGACACAAACGTAATGTGTCCCTCAGGGTGTCATGCAGTGTCACCTTAACAATGTCCAGTCCCCCAGACACGTACGTGAGCTCTGCCACTGACGGAAAGCGCAAATACCGGCGCACACATATGGCACATGATAGACCAATCAGTGTGGATAAGCAGCTGTTGGCCTGTGTGAGGAATACAACTGTCTGGGTGGGTGTGTCCTGCAATATAAATGTAATGGCATGTGGCCTGTGATGCCACCAAACAGTGTGTGTATTGGTGTCAGAAAGTTGATAGTTTGTTACAGACACATACTCCGCAACTGTACAGATTTACGATGAATGTGCAGAGTTCTGCCTCATATGTTGGGTGTGTTCCATGTAACAGTAACATTCTGGCACTTCCATGATAACTGAAGACATGAAATGATGACAAACATGTGTGTAAGACACCAAATCTGACAGAAAAGCCATACTAATGCAAAACCTATTATTGTGCCAACTATTTACGTTTGTAAGAGCAACATGTCAATACTGCCCCTATGTGTCCCACTATCAGATAAGGCCTTGTCCAGCAACTTGCTCTAGGAGGTGGAGTGGTATGAACAGAAACAGATACATGTGTGAGGAAACAGCAATATCGACTGCAAGATAACGCAGAAGGTATGACATGCGCTGCAGTAGGACGTGCAGTACTGTCCGCAGGTATGTGCTGACATTGCAAATGACACAGCAGTCTACATGAAGAACCTTTAGGGCTGTCACCTTTACAAATGATGATACTGGGACATACCCACAGCCATGCACACAGCACAAATAGACATACACACATCAAAGCTAGGCCATGATACATGAAGCCTCCGGTGTCTGAGTACAGTGAGAGTACAGCAAGGATAGATGTCTGCCAAGATATACAGCAAACGCCTGTAAGGGCGTGTAACACCGCCCGTAACACGGACGTTGCATGGACAATGTTGGGAGTTGCAACATACCCCATTGGTATGTGAAAGCTATGCAAATATGTGATACATAAAACAGTCAGCTGCCCATGCAAGAGCAGGGTTATGGGAAGAAGATATATATATATATATATATATATATATATATATATATATATATAGAGAGAGAGATACAGACATACACATGTGGCAGGGCTGGTAATCGAACCTACACATAACTACCCTATCACACTATAGCATGACGCATTTACAGAACACGCTACCGAGACTACTAAACACAGCAGACACACAGGCATTCTACTAGGTGCGTGTCAACATCCGCAAAGACAAAGATGGCAGCAGGATATGTCTGTATTGCAAAGCATCTAAAAGCATAACCTGATTCCCTAGGCAGACGGGAGCATGCACACATACACACACACACACATCTGGCAGGCCTGGGAATCGAACCTACACCTAACTATCCTATCATACTACAGCATGACGCATTTACAGAACGCGCTACTGAGACTACTGAACACAGCACTCCCAGTGGCATACTTCTAGGTGGGTGACATCATCCGCAAAGGCAAAGATGCCGATAGGAAATGTATGTGTTGTGAGGCATCTAAAAGCATTACTGTGTCCCCAGGCAGCTGTAAACACATGCACACACACACACACACACACACACACACACACACACACACACACACTTGGAAGGGCCGGGAGGTGAACACACACCTACCTACTCTAACACACTACAGCATTACGCATTTACAGAATGCGCTACCGAGATTACTGAACACAACACTCTCAGAGGCATACTTCTAGGTGGGTGACATCGTCTGCATAGGCAAAGATGCCGATAGGGAATGTATGTGTTGTGAGGCATCTAAAAGCATTACTGTGTCCACAGGCAGCTGTAAACACACGCACACACACACACACACACTTGGAAGGGCCAGGAGTTGAACACACACCTACCTACTCTAACACACTACAGCATTACGCATTTACAGAATGCACTACCGAGATTACTGAACACAGCACTCTCAGAGGCATACTTCTAGGTGGGTGACATCATCCGCAAAGGCAAAGACGCCGATAGGGAATGTATGTGTTGTATGTGTTGTGATGCATCTAAAAGCATTACTGTGTCCACAGGCAGCTGTAAACACACACACACACACACACACACACACACACACACACACACACGGAAGGGCCGGGAGTTGAACACACACCTACCTACTCTAACACACTACAGCATTACGCATTTACAGAATGCGCTACCGAGATTACTGAACACAGCACTCTCAGAGGCATACTTCTAGGTGGGTGACATCATCCGCAAAGGCAAAGACGCCGATAGGGAATGTATGTGTTGTATGTGTTGTGAGGCATCTAAAAGCATTACTGTGTCCACAGGCAGCTGTAAACACATGCACACACACACACACACACACTTGGAAGGGCTGGGAGTTGAACACACACCTACCTACTCTAACACACTACAGCATTACGCATTTACAGAATGCGCTACCGAGATTACTGAACACAGCACTCTCAGAGGCATACTTCTAGGTGGGTGACATCATCCACAAAGGCAAAGATGCCAATAGGGAATGTATGTGTTGTGAGGCATCTAAAAGCATTACTGTGTCCCCAGGCAGCTGGAAACACATGCACACACACACACACACACACTTGGAAGGGCCAGGAGTTGAACACACACCTACCTACTCTAACACACTACAGCATTACGCATTTACAGAACGCGCTACTGAGATTACTGAACACAGCACTCTCAGAAGCATACTTCTAGGTGGGTGACATCATCCGCAAAGGCAAAGATGCCGATAGGGAATGTTTAGAGAGTGAGCGGTCTGAAAGCATATTACCGTCCCAAGGTAGATGTACACAAACACGCCAGTGCTGTCAACCGGCCAACTAAATAGCTACGGAGCACAACAAACACTGAATAGATATGGGATGCGCCACAGACAGTACACCCTTCGAGAGAGCAGCAAGTGTGTTCAATGTAGGCATCCATCGTGACATTGAAATTGGACATCTGGTGCCTGGATGACCACCATGGCTATACAGGATGTCAATGGCCATGCCCACACACTTAGTATCACACGTCTGTTTGGAATGTACTGTGTGTCCATCTACACAACGGCGTACTGGGCATGCTCACACACATAGCTGTTGCAAAGGGCCATCTTGCATGCACACGGAGTCTAATCACGGAGGGGCGCAGTGTGGAATGTACTGTGTGTCCATCTCCACAACGGCGTACTGGGCATGCTCACACACTTAGCTGTTGCAAAGGGCCATCTTGCATGCACATGGAGTCTAATCACGGAGGGGTGCAGTGTGGAATGTATTGTGTGTCCATCTACACAATGGCGTACTGGGCATGCTCACACACTTAGCTGTTGCAAAGGGCCATCTTGCATGCACACGGAGTCTAATCATGGAGGGGCGCAGTGTGGAATGTATTGTGTGTCCATCTACACAACGGCGTACTGGGCATGCTCACACACAGCTGTTGCAAAGGGCCATCTTGCATGCACATGGAGTCTAATCATGGAGGGGTGCAGTGTGGAATGTACTGTGTGTCCATCTACACAATGGCATACTGGGCATGCTCACACACTTAGCAGTTGCAAAGGGCAATCTTGCATGCAGATGGAGTGTACACACAAAAGGGCACAGTAAGGTATAACTGCCCTCACGCACAGGGCGGTCACACATGCAGTGACCTGTACATACACAGCTGCCATCACAGCTGTCACAGGTGCAGGTCACACACGTACACACTGCAGTGTACACTGTAGCTGTCAAGTCAGCACCATGTCGTTGGTGAAGCACTACACAGCCTTACGATCCCACAACACCATGTTGCACATTACCACTGGGCTGTACCGTGGTGTACACCAGCTGTGCAGAGTACACACGTACCAACAGGGATCCAACAGGTGTTATGCATTGCAACGATGCCAGTATACATGAACAGGTCGGCTCATAACATACCATGGCCCTTACACAGCTGTGACACCTGACTGTTGCTGTACACCAATGAACACACATCTGGGTCCATCGTACATGTAATTGTGTGGATGTGTGCATGGACTGCACACACAACACATACATACATGGCCTTTGACGTACCTCGTGCATAACACTGGCCCAATCAATGCTACATATGCGAATTGAAGGTGGGCCCATGTCTGTTGAACGCTCAGACTACAGGGGGTAACAGTGTTGAAAGGGACACATACCCCTGTACTGGTCGCCTGTGACACCCGTGATATCATACCGCAGTCCATGTGTCATGTATGTCAACACACATGTCCAACAATAGCAATGCATACAAACATGGCAACAGGAGACACATGTGACATCTGTACTGTGCATGCAGCAAACATGCATGTGCAGTGGCCAATATCCGTAACATAGTTGCACCTACCTACGACATGCAGACGCAATGCAGACCCATCATTGACATCTGTATACGGTGACATACAAACAGCACGTATGGAGGGATGTGTGTACGTAATGTGGTGAGCCACCTGTCTAGATGTATGTGTGCAAGGGGTGGCTCAGAGTTGTGTCACACACCATCCTATCATGCCATGTGCTAACTGTACGCTATGTCGCTGTTACGTGACGGTGCTGACATAATGCATACACAGCGGTCAGGTGTTAACAACTATATGTCATATGGCTACTGTAACACCTACAACCTCCCGTGTGTATATAGCAGCACATTTGCCAGATATAGCGTTGGTACACATAATGCAATCAATACCGCTGCATGTCCAGCAAACGTGTCATCATATGGCTGATGTTTCATTCCCAGCACTGCCATGTGTGTTCGAATGTGTGACCAGGGTTGCCACATATTGCGGGGAATATGTCCCATTTGCTACACATCCCTGTACACCATTGAAGAGAACTGTACATATGTCAGTGTGGGAAGCATGACGTTCGCTGGTGATGTGCATCACACACATCGGCTGTCCGTATACACATGTGTGGTCACCACAGTGTGTGTGTGTCTGTATGTATGTCTGGTGCTTGGTGTGAGTGTGTATGCTAATATACGGTGGGAAATATCACTGGCCCCACGTGTTGACTAACCTGTAATGGTGATGCATTGCACAACCCTGTTGATGCCATAGGTCCCAGCCATACTGGCTACCTGTGCATGTCCCTTCTCTGTGACACTTCGCGTGGGTGCATAGTACTGTGAGGGTGATGACCACACAGGCAAGGGTCTCCAGCTGCACACTATGGGGTGTGCGTTATAGTGGTGTACACCCCGTGACTGCGGCCATGTTCACGTACTGTTATGGGTCCTACTGCCGCACAGTTTGGCCTCCAGCTACCAACTGACACCTCACATCATCATTGGCCAGGCCGCTGTGTACAACCCCTGCACCATGTCACCATACCTGTAATGTGTCCTGCTATGTATGTCACGTCTCTGTCCAGTGTAGCCTGTGGCACCGACCACATGCGTCAGGTGCAGTATATGTGCAGACATCTGTGTCATGTTTGTGTGTCCAACACTCAGGATGAGGGTACATGTAGCATGCTGATATTGCCAGACGCGCCTGTGTGTACTCCACAGTTACACGTGGGGGACTGCAAACACTACTACCTGTAGGCACATGCAAGTACATCATTGGAGGGAACAAGGGTATCACAACAAACATGCTGCTACAGATGTAACCGAGACACATACCGTGAACACATCACAATGCATGCTGCACCTGCACTACATGGTGTGACTGGTGCATGTCGACAGTACACAAACCTATGTCACATACACAACTCAGTATTCACACACAACCACTGCAACATACACATCCTTCACTATGCATACACACCTCTCACTATGCTGTTCACCCTGTGCATCAGAATATTTGTGCATAACCCTGCACCGATGGTGTGGATGACAGGGATGCGGCGCAGGCTTCATCATATGTACAGGGTGATATGTTTGCCAGGGGCATAGGCTGCACCAATGGATAACATCATGTGTGTGTGTAAGGGCCGGTGAGTTGACTGGACATATCTGTGCAGAATGCATGTGGGTGTTGTGAAGCCCTACAGTTGTGTGCGTGTATGTGTGTACACAGTTCTGCCATTTGTGATGCCTACACGGGGTATAATTGACAGCCCCAGATTGTACAGTGCAGGTTGTACAGCTCACTGTGTCCATCCACGGCCACGTGACCTGTGCCTGCCTGGGGTTGCATGGGCACTACCAGGTGGAGGTACAGAGTGGCTACTGTCCGACAACACATGTCCGCTGGAAACGTGTCCCCGCTGAGATAGTCCAGGGCCACGTCCACGTGGCCTGCTGTGTCCTGGTGTTGACAGCGCAGCAGCAGCTGCACTGCTACTGCTATCAGCACTATGGGAGTGGGCACGTGAGGTGGCATGGTCACGTCGACCTACACTAGGTGGTGTTGCTGGCCTACGTCCACGTGGCCTATGCCTCACTCCTACCAGGTGTTCCAGCACAGACAGCTCCTGCTCACGAATTGCCATGCCTCGGTCAAGGATACCGACCATTTCACTTAGCCGCCTATCCAGAACATTAGCAATCTGCTGTTGAGCATTCGCCAATGCCTGGATGTTGTCATTTAGGGTGTGGATAGCAGCCCTCTGCAGCCTCTGCACTTCTCTGTTCTGCTGTTCAGCACGTGCCTGTGCCGCCATTACAGTCTGGAACATGCGTCTGGTGATACCAGCTGCTGCGCTCTGTCCTGCAGGTGCATGTCTGCCAGAGGTCCTCCTACGAGCAGCACTGGCCACATGCCTGTGTGGCACATCTGCAGTCATTACACTGACACCATGGTGTGCAGACACACCTTCTGTAACCACCACACGTTCCTGTCCCATGCCAACAGATGCTGACTGTCCTTCCTCTATGGCCACCGATGATGTGGTATGTGTTGGCAGCAGAACTGTGTGCGGGAAAGAGGGGGACATAGCTGGGATGGTAACCATTGGCACAGATTCAGCCCCTGACAACCCTGCCTGTACCTCATGCATATGTTCATCACCGCTAGTATCTGTGGGGACACTAACATCAGATGGACCGCAGGAGGGTAACGCACCTACATCACCTGTGAATGCAAAGAAATACTGTAAAGTACAATAGACACAGACACACACACAGACACACACAGACACACACACACACACACACACACACACACACACACACACACACACACACACACACACAGACACACACACACACACACACAGACACACACACACAGACACACACACAGACACACACACAGGCACACACAGACACACCATGCATGTGATTTGTCAGATGGCATGCAGCATGCCTGCGATAGAGCAGAGGGCATGCAGCACAGACATTAATAGTGTTAGTAAGCATACCTCCCTGGGGTGCGCACTACAGCAAGCAGGTGTCATATCAGTAGCCATGCAGGTCATACAATCATGGTAGTATGCATGCATCTCCGTGATACACCATGTGGGCCAGAACAGGATAACAGTACATGTCTGATGTGTCCTTGACATGTAATCTGCTGACATGTGCATTAACATGCATACATGTTTGACACAATGGTGTCCTGACACATGTACAGCATCATAATGGGCTTCACATTGCAGTGTTGTGTGTATGCCCTACAGATAGAATGAATGTTTATTAAATGTGCATGAGCACGGGAGGGTAGTGTGAACCATCTACATTGCTATACATTGTGAAGTACAGACACTGTGCCATTGTATGGCAACATGAGGCATATATGTTGCTGTAGAATGCATAATGTGTACACATTGCATAGCCATAACTGCAACACAGTCGTGATGTTCGACAGATCGTATATGGTAGACTTCAGTGACACCTCCAATAGCTGTGCACAGGCTTTTAGGTTGTCCACTGTACCACATCAACTGTGTAATTGGTCAACTAGGGCTATAATTGGACCATGTGTGGACCATGTGCAACAGGGTGTATACACATCCCATGTACTGTGTGGCTACATGTCTCAGGCCATCCCCCATGGCCATGTGTGCACATGTGGTGGCCATTGTGTGTGATGGGCATCTTCTCCACATGTCTGTGTGGTCCCATATGATATACACCCATACATGTCAGATATGTCACATTCCACAGGTCTATGCAGACAACGGGTTGTATGTTTGGTATGTGGGGTATAGGTCATGTGATAGTGTGACAATATTGCAGACAGGACACTACATGTCTGGGACATGTCTGGTGGCACATCACAGTGTGTGCACCCGATGTGGGGGCATATGACACAATGGTGACACTTGTGGGCTGCCCATATCACAGCAACTGTGTGGTACTGTGTGCGTACCACACATGTTGTTCCAATGCATACTACATATGCCTCCATTGTAGAACACCTCCACCATTGTATGCACAGCTGACCACACATGTCGCAATGACATGTACTGTGGTTTCAAGTCTGTGTATCATTACGTTTGCATATATTGCACATGGGTGGCGTGTGTGAATGCATGTTGGTGCGACCTGCATATCGTGACTGGAACAAACATCAGGTGTGCAAGTGTTAACTGGCCACATGGCAAATAGATCTACACTGTAACATGCCTGATACTGATGACAGTCTCACCTGCAATGGACCCATGTCTGTGCGGCACGCCAGAGGTACCTGTATAGGGGTGACACACCAATATGTACATTATCCATGACTGTATGACAGCCACAGGTTGCACTGTGCATGTGCACACATTCACCTGTGTAATAGCATATAGTATGCACATGTGTGCATACACAACGTAGCATACTGTACTATGCAGCATGTGTGTCCACATACCTGGCATATGTTGTTACTTTACATTATGTACAGTGACACATGCAACTACATGGGATATAATAGCCATATGTGCATTACTGACTTACCAGGCAACTCCAGGCTCATTGGTTGGGAGACACCCACCTCCACGATGGCAGCTAGTGTTTCTGGATGCTGTTCCCTGGGTGTCCCCAGACTGGCCAGTAGCTCCTTGGTGTGTGTGAGTGGGGGCTGGGTTTGTGGCCCACCACCTGTTCCACCTTGTTCCCTGGCGATTGCAGTGGCACGCTGTTTTGCATGTCATATCAGGTCTGTGCAGTGTCTGCACACCTGCTGATAGGTGCAGTTATGGCCACCCACATCGTTCACCCTCCTGCGTAGATCCTGCCACAGGTCATCCCGCTGCTGGGCATGCTGTGGCACATGGCTGAACAACAAGTCATAGTTGTCATGGAGCAGAGGGATGAGGACATCATCCTCCTGGCGGGTGTATGCTGGGAGGCGTGTACGGGGCATTATCTGTAAAACATAATGATGGTGGCAGGTCACAGTTTCAGAGATGTACAGAGATACTGCTGCACATACATTTCTATGACATCTACTGCATCTGCACAGTTATCTTTGCAAAGCACCATGACACTGACATGACTGACGTGTTTGTGTCACACATGTCACACCCATTATGCATTGGATATCATCACCATATATGTGTGTCGCCTCATTACAGTGTTCATACTCCATGTAAATGCTGTCTTGCTGTGGGCATGTCTATCTGCCTGCACTTGTGTTCTTACCTATCTGCACATGCCTCAATGTGTCCACGGTACTACTGTTGACCTGGATGCTGTGTATATGTCACATATCAACACAGACACAGCCGGAATGGACTTGAGCAGTGACAATGCACACATACGCATGGGCACCTGTACATGCATGTGTTTTGCCATATATATCTACACAGCACTGTACAACTGTTCAACATCCTGACACGGATCGCCTGTATTACACATGTGATAGACATGGGACAATGGATAGTCAGACGACATTCGCAGGGTTGGTCATCAACCATAGCATGTGCGGGCCTGGTTTCCACACTGTTACAGACGGCCATTGTGCCACCGCAAGCTGCATCAGTGCCACATTATTGATCCAGTCAGTTGATAGTACATCTACCATGCGGCCATCACACCATGTATGACTGGGATGACATCTGCAGCTTTGATGGACAGGCTTGCATGGTATGGCGGGAGTATGTCACATGTATGGCACAGGGATCTGTCCAGCCTGTGGTGATCCTAGTATTGGAACGGTGGCTGTCCATGACATATGTCATATAGATCAGGATATGGACATGTAACATGTCCATCATCATGGTGTAGCAAATGTCCTTCTGCAAGGTAGACGGCATGCTGCATAGTGGAGGTGTGGATTGTGAAGGCTGTTCCTGCACATCCATGCATAGCCATTACCCCTTACAGGTGGTATGTGATCCAATATTGGTCACCACAGTGCTGTATATGCCTGGCCAGTGATCTCTGTGCTCATGGATGGCACCCTGACATGACATGGGTACCCCAGATGACTACCTTAGGGGCCTGGAGACGTCACCATGTCGGGGGTGCACTGCACAGCACCATCCCTTACACAGTGTCCATAATGTTGACCACAGCCTAGGTAGCAGTTTATGGGTACAGGGATGTTCACCTAGCGGTGACACTGCTGGTATCATCCATCAGACTGTGCACATATGTGGCACACCTCACACACACAGCCCATTCTGTATGTTGTTCACAACACTGACACAGCTAAACTGATAGGTCATGGCCATTCACAGCCTCACATACACAGATGGCTAACATTTGTCTGTGTGGTATGGGCTACAATGTGGGTGGGGTACAACACATTAACCCTGTTCTACTGTATCTGGCACAGATGTGCTGTGCACATGTCACTGTTTCACCTTTTGTAGTTGTGGGTCTGTCAACAGGCCACTGGTGGAACACACCTGTGACATGCAAAGGTATTTGTGATCAGATATCCATGCTATCTTGTACATCTGTACTGCTAACATCTACAGTGCTAATGGTTCATGGACATGCACACCATACTCAGTAGGGTTATAGTGCGGTGCCATCCTAAATGACTGTCATCACCTCTTGTGGGTTGATATTATCCAACACCCTATCTGCATTGTATGGTCATGCTAAGCAATTGTTTGGAACATGTGAGCATGTCATGAGCTACTGATTACTATAGCGCCCATTCCACACCACTTCCCACAGGTACACTGGCTGTCCTACACTTCCCAGCTTGCTTAAGGTACGACAGCTGTTGTACACATGTAACGCACATATCCTGTGGGACATGGTTGTATATGCAGGCATGTCCAACTGTCACATACCAGTGCTACTGCCTGTCTATATGAGGGATATGTCGTACATGTGGTAATAGAGCAATTGTGTCATGTACACATTCAATGCTCACTTCCCAACATACGGCACTACAGCCTGTAGGGGATGCACGTCTGCAGCCGTGCTGGGCCATAGCTCTCAGGTGTACCTCAATACGGGGAACATACCACATTTGGGGTTCTAAACGGTGCATGTTCCTCAAGGTTCCACATTGGAAGGGTACGCCATACATTCATTGTTGTACATAGTTTACCTGCTAGCCATGGCTAGATAGATGAGAATCATATTAATTCATTGGAATATCTGTTTTATACATAAGACCAGCCTATTTTAGCCATCATATGCCCTTCCTAGGTGATGCTGTTAGTAAGCCAGTTGTAAGTGTTCCACGTTTCGCCCATTTGTCACACTGTATGAGGGCTAATGTTCCTCATTTTGGGGACAGGTGGATGACAGCTATGGCTGGGGGTAATGCTGTCGCTAACCCTGACTGCACCTGACAGTCATTTGGGGATGTGTAACATTCGCAACACACCCCACCCATCACATTGTCTCGCATAATCTACACCACTGGCCACACCTACGAGGACAACCTGTGCAGTACGTCTCCATACTCACTGTAGGCATCAGAGGTAGCCCCCATCATGGAAGACAACATCACCAGCTTATAGCCCACAGACTCATGTGTGCCCACCACATACAGCCAATAGTGTGTTATAACATTTACAACACACCAGTCATAGCTGACTCTGTAGGGTGTCACACTGCAGTTCCACACAGCAGGCTACACAAGGCGTTATTCACTTACATCTTGCTGTCGGGTAACTGCTTCTGCAACATAACCTATGCACCCATGCCACACCTCACCAGGTACGATATGTCTGTCATTCGCCATGTTAGTGTGACTGCCCTGTGATGCCACTTCACAGACTACGTGTGCAGGGACGTGCAATAGCTCACCAGTCTTATAGCCCTGAAGGTGTAGGCCTAGCCCTGGGGAGCATTTTGCATTCGTCCGGACACGATACCACTGTACAGTGACCAACTGTGTCACTGCAACAGTTGCCTATGCTCCTATTGTCATTCCACAAGCATGTGGTATGTGTCCGCTATGACTGTCCTGGTCAAACACAATGCTGTGGCACAGATGACTTGCACCTGTCGGCCCTGGGAGTACAGCTCACATGCTAGGCTCTTGCTGCTTCTATACTGCCTTTCCTGCACAGCTTCCAATAACTGTCACCGGCAGGGCGGTAACTGGCATGCGCGACATAGGGTCATGTGACACATTGCTTGCATCTTCCCTGTGACACGCAGGCAAGGCACACCTTATAATACACCACTCCAACATCTCTGCAGTGACTGGGACCTGCCTGTAGGCTCTGCAGAGCACACCTGCAATGACAGGTTATAGACGGACCATACCTTCCAGGCACATACCTGGACCGGCACACCCACAGCTGAGGGGTTCCCATATCCCACTATGTTGTCACACATCCTGGCAAGTTGCTTAGCACAATGCATCAGAGGTGCTCCATGTGCAACTAACTGTGTCCGGGACCGCTATACACATTGTAACAAGTGACAGAGTCAACATCATACCCCACGGGTAACATACCTTCTATGGTGGTATAGTGGACAGTGGGCCTCAGCTACTACTGATGTGTGACTGACACTACCCCATACTTCACTGGGATAACCACTCATGTACCGACACATCCATGAGTCATACCCTCCACTCAGCTGGATCAACACATACACACCACCTCCAGGACCTACATTACCCTTGGCATGGACACTACCACCATGTGACTGATGTTACACACCTGGGGTTATCCCCTCATTGGTGGATTCCGAACATATGCTAATCTACCGTGTTAGCCACATCCCGGAAACACACCCATCACAGCATACACAGTACATGTGTACTACTACACCTACTACAGACGTCTGCTGACAGCGGTTGTTGACATCATGACACCCGTGCAGATGGACAATGCACATACAAATGCTGACACATACCCCAGTGCACTTAATTAGCATGTACACAACTGCATGGATCATGCTATTCCACACAGAGCCATGATGGTACACACCAGATAACAGACGCCACTCTGGTGGTCATGTTCCACGGACATATGATGTACAACAACAGGTGTAGGCTGTTGCACAGTGGTGTATATTCCCATGTGTGGGGTGGCTCACTGGTCAGCTGTGGTGGGGCCACAGGGTCCCTCATCGCATACTCCCAGACTAGCTACGTAAACATGACTGCCACACATTCCGGGGTGTACCACCAGGCATTATGGTGGTATGTCAGTATTCGATGGCAACACCCACATCTGCTGTCACATACAACAGTCACTCAGGAACATTGCAGACCCAGGTATTGTTGGCAACATGCTGGAGGATGGATTCAATGCTGACAGTACACCCTCTCACTCACTACAGGGCCGCAATCCATACATGAACATTGTGGTGTCCCTGTGGTCACACCTACACAGTACTGACCTACACTCTATGTGTACTAGGACACTGGCCCCATGTCACCTTCCAACGTCCCAGGCTGTGATGTCCACCAACCTCCGACTTACATGTCTCACCACTAGGCCACCATATTCAGTAATAGCCTTGGTTCAGACATTGTAGACCATGAATGGCATATGGCAGCATTTATTACACTACACACAGGTGGCACCACATTGCATGAGTGGGACTATAGTCCTACACACCTGACTGGACTGTTCTGCGTGGCTATGGGGCACATCATCAGGGACGTCATTCTCAGAGACATTGTTGGTCTCCCGCCCTCTGCTGCCACCCGGGTTGGGCTTGTTAAGGCCAGAGCATGGCACCTACACATGGTGGACTCCTTTCATACAGTTACCAGGGCAGTTGCTGATGGTACAGGAGTCCACACATCCTACATTGTCCTCTCATTGCCTTTCAGCACCATTCCCCATTCTGGTATTGACAACATACACATCCACCTGCACATCGTACCCTGTGTCTCACGATGTTATGCTATGTGGCTCATGGACAGGACACACAGTGAGGCCAGCATACCATAGTACCTACTACATGTCGGGTACTTTGGCATACCACGGTCCTCAGTCATAGTGCCCTTCATGTTATGTATATGCTTCCCTGTGGAACAGGCTGGCACAGGGCACTTTCCCTGCCTGGCTTTAGAACCCCTACATACCAAGCACCATGATTGCTCCACCAGCTGATACTGACTCCAACCATACGGATGTCGCTGTGACAGATACATAATATGACTATCATGGCAGCAAGCTGCATGACACAAGGTGCATGCACATCACCTTTGCATTACACCATTCACCCACTGACTATCACATGGATGATGGTCCCCTACATACATATCACATTGTACATGTTTGCAGTACACACATGTCGCACCCACTCCTGTGGTTACCGTATTGCCACTGTGGCGTGGATATCCTCCTACGTGGCCACACCTATCTGTACTGGGTGTGTAACTGGTACATAGGCACCCATTGTACCTCTGAACACATGACATCTACACACATTCAAGGGTACACCACCCCATTTAGGGTGTACCTTACACAACAGCTACAGCTTTACATGCCACAACATTAACACACCATGATGTTTACTGAGCTCCGACAGTGTCAATTTGTGGATGCACTATGGACACCACATCTGTACACATTTGCATACTACATACTCAGGGGTGACCTCTGCTGATCAGACAGGACCCATGTCCACAACATTATTGATGGATATACTCCTCATACGCAACATAAGCAGAGGCCACTGTGAGCAACATGCTCATGGATATGTGCACACACGCCACAATGAGTGGGATGTGCTTCTGGGTTACATTCCCAGACCGGACACTCACCATGCTGTGGAACATAAGTCCTCAGTACATCAAGCAGGGACACTCAGTGGCACTGTTCATGTGATACCTCCCTTGGTGGTTGGGAGACACATGTAGGCCTGGGATCACTGCAGTGGCTGTACTGTGCAGTGGTGCAGGTGACGCCTGGCTCTGCTCTTCACAGGGCACTACCCTGGAGAGGTGCCACTAGTGTGAACACTGTAGTTGTGCTTACACATGGACTTGACAGACTGCATAGTACCCCACTATGCACCTGTGCAGCTATTACTTGTCCTTTGTGCATGGTTACTTGGTAGCTCTTCCATTTAGATTAGCTATCATGCTATTACGATGTCCCATACCTACAGGCCATATGTATCCTGTTATTGTGCATACCGATAGACGGTACCTGTGGTATGCATGTTATGCCTGTTATGCTGTGTTGAATATCTGTCATATCTACCTATAATACTATACATTACACATATTTCACATAGTATCCCATGATGCAAAGCATACTTGCTCAGCGGGACCACCTTACATATGTCACTAATGTTATTTGCCCATACACATGCGTGCTGTGACAGTAGATCAACATATACTATCCCCTGCTAGGGCACGTCCTTGTTGGACATACCCTACCACTGATGGCAGGTTGTATGGCATTGTTCTGTGTAATGGCCTCATGTAGCATCCCTTCTGGTGTCTGTGCTATGTACCTTGTGTCCCACTGCTGAACACACAGATTCTACAAGCGTTAGTATGCTCAGCAAGACATGACTACATAAATACCTTTCCCCACTTTATGCATTGCGGACACGTTTAATTAATGCAAACCAGGCTATACATACAGTAAAACTAGTTAATACAGATCATGCTATACATAACCTTACATATCGGGCGTTCTACATACCTTGTCGGATTCTGGCGTTTCAATTCTATCACTCTCACAGTGTTTCCAATGTTTTTCGGTATGAGCATACGGTTTGAATGTCTGGCGAGTCATCCTTATATACGTCGATACCTGAAACATGTGGTTTCTTCCCGCCAACTGGTGTTCCTGAGTGACTAATTACTTGCATATCAGCTGTGCAGCTACTCCATTCACCAATTACGCAGTGACAGTGGGGTATAATTGGATTCTCCACTTGGTGTTGCCTATTTGCCCTACCTTTGGGGAGACGGTCTGTATTGTGTTTTGTTATGTGTAACTACAACTGCTATGCATGGAGACAAGTATAGTTTGGATTCATGTCCCCCGTGGATTGTGTGTGACAGGTAGAGTATTTGGTTCAACATGTGGGTGTACCTGTCATCCCGACGTCTGATAACGGAGTATTGCAATCAATACCTGTAACATGGCTGTTTGTTCCATTATACTACGCCTACAATTATGCATGTCGCCTTTAATTGTGTCTCCCACACGGTATGTTGAGGGTTCTGCAGATGTAATTGACTGACTGGATGTATGTGCTGCTATTACAGTTTGTATTGCTTTAGTTTCTAGTGTGGGGGATGTCGGTGGTTGTACGTAACATATACGGTTTGTGGGCCTTGCATTCCTACATAATCCGCATATATGTGGGTGGGCTCCATCCCTTATTAGAGAGCTAACAGTTAGTAGACTTATGTTACAGGATTGTACGTTGGGCCATTGTTAATTGGTTTCTATATCGTCTGCAGGTGAGCTTGCTACTTGTATACCTCCGTAATTGCAGCGATATATCAGGGGATATGTGTAGGTGACAGCTATCCCTTATATTTCTGTCCCAGATATTTGCAGTCATTGTGGTTGTGTTGTTAAAAGAGCCTGTTTGCCATGGGTTGCCACCTTATCATATGGTCATTGTTGGACACTTGCAGGACACAAAGCGGTGTTTACAGGCCAACACGTGGCCACGGTCAGTACACAGGTAGCACATACTTTTATCCTCACTACATACCTATTGTTTTGTGACTTTGGATACCTATCATATTGCATGTGACATTTAAGTTTCTTACATACAGGCATGACTATTAAATACAACTGTTACATTATATATGGGATATATTTATGTCCTACCATCTCGGACATTTGCCCTTTGTACTGTTTTATGTCAGGACACACCTGCCCAGGGTGGGGATGTCCCTCCTACTGTGGTACAGGTAGTTACCGTATGCCTATGTCTAGCTATACCCACACCTACCATACTGGTCTGCCTCTGCCTTGGCACCAACATACACATGTTGCGGACACACACACACATTACAGTCACACAGAAACGCAGACCGCACCCTCGACGCACACTTACACAGACCACGGCACTCACAGACTCGGTTGAACACAGTACCTACGTGGACTGCAACACCGTCAGCGGTGACTAACCGTCCCTTCATATCATCATACTATTACTCGCGGATGTACTGTTCTGGTACTGTGTTCTATCGGTCTTTCAGCCTCGTGGTTACGCATGTCGGTATGTTACACATTCCTTGGTTGGCGGTATACTATTTATTTGTACCTCCATGATGTTATGAATGTCGTTGGTCTATCTATCATATTTGCAGATATCGCTGAATCCATCTATATCACCATATATCCCTCTATTGCCCTTTCTATCTGTATCATATATATGCATATGTGTACATATATATATATATATATATATATATATATATATATATATATATATATATATATATATATATATATATATATCTATATATATATATATCTATCTATATATATATATATATATATATATATATATATATATATATATATATATATATATATATCTGGCGGGGAACGTTACAGGCACACAGCACCACCATATGCTGTAGGACTCATGTACTGTTCAGGTGTTGGCATTCCGTGTTGCACTGGCTGTTGTGTTTACAATGTTTGAGGGCTGCCTATGTAGGAGTCACACATTGGGCCACCTATACATTACAATTTACAGGTGGTCATGTTTGTGTGCCATCCATTTTACTGTGTGTGCAGGTGGAGAGGTGTCAGTCCGTAGGGGCCTACACGGTCAGAGTGTGTGCTATACGTTCCCTCTTTGCCAAGGCGTAGGCATATTGTGCATGCCTCCGTCTGCCTACTGGGGCTGGCACAGTGTGTTCATGGTCTGTATCCCTCTGTGCCTGTACTGGCCTTGGCAATTGCGGTGGGCTATGGGTGCCATCACCATTTTGTCCCTGCTGCAGCTGCTTCCGCAGGATCATATTATGTAGCATGGCACATACTATGACGATGTGGGCACACGTGCCTGGAGAGTACTGCAAGGCTCCACCAGATGTATCCAAGCACCGGAACCGTGATTTCAGCATCCCGAACACACGCTCTATGATGATTCTGGTTTGTGCGTGTGCCTCATTATGGCGTTCTTGCATGGGTGTGTGTGCATTTCTGATGGGAGTCATCATCCACGGCTCCAGTGCATAGCCAGCATCCCCCACGAGATGGCCATGTGGGATGTCCCCTGACAAATACCTGATACAGCTGTGAGGCATGCCAGATATGGGAGTCATGGTAGCTTCCAGGGCTGCCAGCACACACATCCATGATAATGCCCTGGGCATTGCACACGACCTGGCAATTGATGGAGTGGAATCCCTTGCGGTTTATGTAGCGCATACCCTGCTCACCGGGTGGTGACTTGATTTGTATGTGCGTGCAGTCTATCGCACCCAGTACCTCCTGGTATTGTGCCACATGGTGGAAGTGACGCATATTGCTGGCCAACTCCTCCTGAGTTCTGGGGAAGTATATCTGCTCATTAGCATGTGGTAACATGGCATCCAGGAACTGGTGTAGTACCCTGGATGCTGATGCCTGTGAGATACCCATTATATCTCCAGTTGGCCTTTGAAAGGTACCTGTGGCCAGTATTCGCAGGCTTGTCCACTGGTATGGGTTCCCCTCTGTTGTTTCTGGTTCGCAGGCGTGGCCGGCACAGCTCCACTATTTGCTGTAAGATGTCCCTGTCCACCCTGTAACACTCTACTATCTCCAGGTCATGTAGCCCCTGGTAAGTTACCCTTGGTCTGAACACTCTCCTTCTCCTCCGAGGCCTGCGGTGGTTGTCGGCATCATCCTCAACAACACCGTCAGTCTCTGACACATGCTGATGAATCACAGCTATGGCAGCTCCCAACATGTACATTTTAAAAGTTCCCCGTGTGTTTACACCTATGGTGCAGTGTTTGGGAATACACAGGTGTGTGTTGGGTGCTTACACACTTTATACTATTGTGCTGTGAACACCGATGATGTCATAGGGTGTGTATGTACGTTCGTAGCTACAGGTTACATTATGTGTTTTACTGCCGGGACTAGTATTGTGGTGCCTTTGGTGTTGAATTACATTTGTCTGCCGTGGATTACCTCTTGGCCTTCCCTTTACATTTCTGCACGTTGCACCTACCATTTTCTGGCGTGCATCCTGCAGCCTACTTTCATTTGTGCTTTCCTGGACCTGGCGTATCTTGCGTTATGTGTGCTACTGCCAGTCTGCTGTCGGTTTGCTTCGCTCTGCTGTGTCAGATCTCCTATCTTTGCAATCCAATACCTCCCCTCCTTTCTTTGCATTCACATGCCTCCCCTATCCTGTTTTGCAGGTTTCTGCAAGCGGACTTGTCAGCTGCCATCGATTGGCCTTCGTGGGTTGATTGGTGTTGATTGCTCATTAGTACTCCAATTACCCTACTTCCGCATTTCCTTCTTTTCTTCCCCTGTCCTTCCTGTTTATGCTATTGTTTGCGGCGCGTGCATTTGATTACTGGGTTTGGGGCACGTTTCCATCCTCGTACACATGCGCTTTTGGCCACCATGTGTGCTCTCAGCTAAACGATTCCTCCCCACCCCTGTCCTGCAGCTTTGCTTAGCAACGGACAGGCCAGATTTGCAATGCTCCAATGTGCTTAGTGCTACGGTGGCACACCCCTCTGCTGATGTCATGTATCTCCTCTGAGCCACTCCTCGGTGTTATACTGCTGCGCCGTATGGTACAACCTTCATCCGGCGGGACATTTGCGATTCAGTATTATCTGCCTCATTTGCATGGCATTGACTGCTAATTCATAGTTACCGCGCCGAACACTATCGCAAGCCCTTAGCAACCCTTGCACCTTGGTTGTGGTGTTCCATGCCTACCATTGTGTATTATGCTGTAAACCTGATTTCTATTACGCTGCGATTTTATGACATTTTTATATTATTTCTTTATGTTACAGCTTCCGCACGCATGCCCTGCGGTTCTGCTGTGCGTTACTGTGGACATGACATTAAATGTTGTTATATACGCGTTGTGCATCTTTTCTTATGCCATTGGCTGTGTATTTCGCCATTGGCATATGTTCACGTTGTGATACCTGGGTCTGGCCCTCTTCCATAGCTCCGATGTTATGTTTGGGAAAATGTAAACCGTGTTTTTTGGTTTACATTTCCGTGGGCTTACGCTATGCCTGCACCACTTCATGAATCGCTATATGCCTTCATTTGCATGGTGCAACACTGCACATGGGGTGATTTGCATACCTACGCCGGGGGCTGCGCAGATGTGGCGTACGCCGGTAGTGCATGTGGAATTGGATCGTACCTGAATCGCTCGGCGGACATATTTGGCGTTATCACGCCTATGCTATGCGTGCGCCTGGCACAAGCTTCATGAATCTGTTATTCCTTTCTCTAGCCATTAATTTAATATTTTACAGAATACTGATTTCTTATTTTCATTTATCTCTTTATAATGTTAATAACCAAATCAGTTTATTCCCTGTACCAATTCTTCTCTTCCTTCTTTTATTATTTCCTTCATTTTTTCATATTACCCTCATTTCTAGAGAATTCTTAACATTTGCAGATATTTGTTTTACAATCCATACTTCTTTTTGTACTATTTGCTTTTCATACATTCTACCTACAAAATATTTCCACAGTTTCAATTAGTTTTCTCTGTCTATGTAATATTTCCTTATTCTTCAATCATTGTATCCAGTCTTCCTTCTCTTATTTTTTTTTCTTTTTTCAAAAAGGTGAAAATGTTTCTTTTTCTCTGTTAAACTTTAAAAAATTGTCTAAACAACATGCTTTTAAATTTTCTCTATGTTTTCATGCAGGTTTTGTTTATGTTATTCTTTCACCAGATTGTTGTTTCTTTTTGATGTATTTTTTACAATTTCATTATAGACTATCCTATTCAATTTGCTTCACTCATTTTGTAAAATCAAAATTTTGTTTTTTATTTTACTATATAAGCATGCCATGAATCTGTCCAATTTTCAAAATATATTCTCATTTTCATACATTGTTCCCATAAAATCTTATGTTCCCTTTTCATCTCATCTGTTTTAGCAATTTCTCCAGTCAATATTTTTTCTTCCTCTTCTTTTATTACTTTTCTGCCATCCCATGTTCCCATCCCTCCTATCTGCAGCCTTCCCTCCTCCCGATTCATCTATCAAGTTTCCTATCCCTTTTGCAGTTTCCTGCAAACTTGTCCACCTGCTTCATCTGTTTCACCATTTGTGCTTATAATATGACTCCAAAGCACTCTGAGTCTAAGTGCTGTCCCACATGTGGACCACATCACCAGTTTATCTTTCTCTCTCTCTCTTTCTCATATTTTCCTCATTGTCTTGATCTACTCTTGGATGTTCTTGCTTTTTCCCTTTGCCCCATTATATGCTGTGTTATTAGTCAGAATCATTGACAGCATTTGATTAGTTTGTTGTGTGGTAATGATACAGGTTCACTTACATTGTAAAAGTTATGTACTTCTAGATGGGCAAGAGTGATGCAGTCAACAGTTAGAATAGCTGAATATGATAATACTTAGAAAATTGCAGTTGTAACATTCCATGGTCAGGGTGCCAGAAGCTGCTGAAGGTGAGGGGGTGAATGGCAGGAGGGTTAATTAGTGATGTAAAAATGTGAAGTATTTTTAAAATATCCCAGAATTTCTTACATGGATATTTCTTATTACTAGAAGGGATAAATATTATTTCAATATAATTAGTTCTTGCTATCATTTCGGATCTAGGACCTAACTTATGTAAGTTTTAGGAGTTAAAAAATAAAAATGTAGTTTCACTTCTCTTAAACTAATAAAATATTATGTCATAGGATCTTCTAAAACTCTGTACTGAATTCTTTTTTCATAATATAAAGCAAGCAGGGTTAAAACAGAGGAAACTGTCTATATATTTATTCAGAAACACAAAGCTCATAGATAAAAAGGATAAACACTTTTGGCTATAACAAGCCTTCTTCAGATCCTGTTAAATTAAAATCACTTCCTCTTTTTATGTAATAAAATTCTTAATAAATATGTAAATGGTTTCCTCTGTTTTAACCCTGCTTGCTTTATTTTATGTTATTTTTTCAGGGCTGCCTTTTTGCCAACTGTGGGTTTTCTTTTTCCAAATTTTTTTTTTCATTTCTGATAATAGGTAATTTTTCCCTTTTTGTATTTTAATTTTAATTTCTCTAGCTTTCCTTCCAATAAGTCATTATCTCACTGATTTCTCTTTTTATAATACCATTTGAGATTTTTGCCATATAAATATGCTTTCATTGAGTCACATAGGATCAAATTACAAATGTCACCATTATTATTGAAGTCTAAGCACTGTTATATTTATATTAGAAGCTACTCTTTAAAATTCTTTACCTTTGTTGCATAAGCTGTTTAGTCTATTAAAAAGGCATTTTTTCTGATGTATCAGTACTGAATATATAATTGCATTGTGATCTGATATAGGACAAGTTATCACCTTTGCCTTTCTATTTTAGAAACCAAATTATTTGAAATATATACCGTATTAATTGTTGACTGTGTAGTAAATCTACGAGAGAAATAAGGATAAAACTAATAATTTGATTCAGAAACATTATTAACATCTATAAGGTTAAGTAAGTCAGCAAAGTTTACTAAAACCTTAGCTGAAATTCTAGGTTTGTTAATTGTACTACTGTTGCACTACTATATATTTCTTTAAGTATACTGTTAATGTCTTCTGCCAGTATTAAACTTCCTTTCTTATTTGAAGTTAAAATTTCCTGATACTTCCTATAGAATGTAGCCCCTAATCCTAAAATCCGGTACATATTTGCTAAGCTTAATATTGTTTTTTGATATTCTATAATGATCATTCATACCATACCTTTATTATCACTGTATGAGCCAATAACCATAGGTATTAAATTAAAATTTACTCCTGGAAGGCGAAGGCCGAGACGTCAGAGTTTTTTTGTATCTTTGAGAATAAATTGAGTTTGGTGAATCCTGCCTTGTTGTTCTTCTACATTAAATTAAAATTTCTCCAGAAGACTGCTGTAACCCTTAGCTTTTCTTTAAAACTAGAACTTGCTAGTACTGTCTATTATATTATATTACATTGTATTTCATCTATTAATATATTACTACAATAAATGATCTTGTAAAATAGCAACTTGTGTTTTTATGCATTTTTAAGTATTTAAACAAACTACCTCTCTTGTTGCTACTGTTGAGATCATTTACATTTATAAAACACATTTTAAAGAAGACATATTATATGTTTTATCATTTATATTCATTTTTCTATTGCTAAATAAAGTTTGGGACAAACTAAGTTGTCCTGGTCCCACACGCAGATGGTAAAGGGGGGTATAGCTGTAGAAAGTTAATGTTTTGAGTTTGGCAGGTAGGTTAGATAGTCGGCCTTGGGTTTAGTGGTTAAAGAGTTAAAGAGAAAGGGAGGTTAGGGAAAGTGATATAGGGGAGGGAGGGACTTATAGCAGGCTTAAGTGGTAGGGCTTAGAGGAAGTAGGGACATTTTGGCATGAGTTGTTGGTGGAGTAGCAACTAGCTCACGTCCAGATGACCTGTAGGCATCGAGGATTCAGGTAGGCCTTGGATGGCATGGGTGGTAGAGAGAAGCTAGGTGGAGTTAGATATGTGTCATTTTTTTTTTTCTTTCTTTCTGGTTTAAGGGGGTTTGGGTAGTGAGCAATAGTGGGTATTGGAATGGGGGGATGAGGTAGGGAGGCTATAGAACTGGCAGGAGTTTGTGTTTGAGAGGAGCTGCTTGTGGTTGGCGTGTGGTGCATGACTGGAGGGTGGTGCTTGGCTTAGCTGGGGGTGTGGCTGTCAGCTTATTGGTTCCATGGTGGTCCGGTGATGCGTTGGGGTGCGGGAGATGATCGCTGGTGGTCCAGTGGTGGTTCTGGGTTTATTCGTTGGTCCAGTCACAGCCTTGTAATTTCAAAAGGGGGCTCAGTAGGGCCGGGTCTTTATTAGAACATCAAAGTGTCAGGTCTTCGAATGTTCTAATATCGACACCTAGTAACCGAAAGTTGAAAACAGCAAATTTTTTGATAAGCAAATTCTTTCCTAGGGAAAGAATTCGGTTGTCCGTTATAGTCACTTCGCTATTTTCAGCTCTGTGGTGAAAAGTTACAGTCGGGTACAGGTAAGTGTGCGATTGTGTGGACATGAGGGTTAGGGTGGGATAGGTGAGTTAGGGTTAGGGCGCGGGTCAGGTAAGTGTGCAAATGTTTGGATGTGAGGGTTAGGGTGGGATAGGTGAGTTAGGGTTAGGGCGCGGGTGAGGTGTGTATGCAATAGTGACAGACCTTAGGGTTAGGGTTTGGGTTAAGGTAAGTGGGTAGATAGTGGTGTATGTACAGTTTAGTGTAGGTTTACATGTAAGATTTTAGGAGTATGTGTATGGATTGCTGTGTGTTTGGTGTTTGTGCTGTGTGTATGTGTTTTGGAACAGCAAATTTTTTCCCTAGGAAAAAATTCGATGTTCTAAATTTTTGGTCTTACCGGTTTTCGGTTACTAGGTGTCAATATTAGAACATTCGAAGACCTGAAACTTTGATGTTCTAATATAGACCCATAGGGTCATGTGGTCTGGTGGCAGGCCTGAGGCTCGGCGGCCTGGTCTGCGTATGTCCCGGTTGTTGTGGGTGGTGGCTATGGTGAGTTTTTGTCTTCTGGTTACGGACAGTGATGGAAGTAGTGGTTAGGGATCTCTTAGTTGCTCCCTGGTGGGTTTGTGTGGCTGTTTGGCTTCTTTCCTTGGTCTTTGGCTTGGTTTTATGTGTCAGTAGGCTGGGGAAGTCTTAACATGGCCGTCACTTTTGTGTATGTGCATTGGAGGCAGTTGCCCTTGCGGCGAGCCTGTGTAATGCTTTCACTGTGAAGCAGGGAGAGCTACGGGATTCCGGGCATATTGCTCAATGCTACGGATTTCACAGAATATCCAGATTTTCACCTCATATGTTTTGGTGCGTTCCTACTAATATGTGTTCCTTTCTGGCAAGTAGCTGAAGTTGGAAGTCATTAAATAAGGGCAAACATTTGAGTTAAGACTCCACATCCTTCAGAAAATTCATGCTGATTCAAGACCTATTCTATCAACTTTCTAAGGTAGTAAGAGCAATTTTTAACAGCTGTCCCTATTTGCTACCCTATCATATCATAGGTTCATAGGTTCATAGGTTGGTACTAGGCTATTAGCCCTAGGGCCTATACAAGCCTAGCCATAACAATCCCCTAGCTATTTCTTCCATGGACCCCTGCCTAGCAGGGAGACTTATGTGATCCACGGGGTGAATTTCCTTTCTTCCATCCAATCATCAAGGTTCCTTTTGAAGAGGGCCAAAGAGGCACTCTGCTTGACATGTATGGGCAGTCTATTCTGGAGTCTGGGGAGTCTCTGGGTCAGGCTTTTGTCCAGAAGTGAAAGCAAAGGCAAACATGGAAGGGAAAGTGGAATGTTTAATGACCAGCTAAGGATCTTGCTGGTAAATTGCTTTGACTATGGTGTGCAGGGTCTGGGAATCAAGTCCTGCTAAAGGAGGATTTAGATGAGCGGATAGGAGATAGCTGCAGGGGGACTGTATGGTCCCTGTTTGTCCTACCAATTAGGCCTTGATAGGAGTTCTTGTTCAGAGCTGGACAATTTTTTTTTCCTCTACAGGCTAAAGGGTAGAGGAGGTAGGTGAATCAGATAATGGAGGTAGGGCATAGGGCAATACACCATAAGATCTTAGCATCTATAAGGTTAAGTAAGTCAGCAAAGTGGGATGGGGCATTGTGGTCCGAGGCAGGGTATTAATGTTATGTGTTTTTTTTTTTTTTTTTTTTTTTTTTTTTACAGATGGCTAACTTGCCGGGACTATGTCAGTGGTGGAAAGCTATTGTGGCCCAGACTGAATCATTTTTTCAGGAGGTGGCGTCATCCAAGGTGGTAACGGAACAGGAACAGGCTCCAGGTCAGAAGAGGTGACATACCATGGCGAGAACCCCAGCCCAGGGGAAAAGACAGATGACAGTGAAGCAGGCAGTCACAGTGGAGACATTGGCTTCCAGTACATCTCAAGATGGAGGTGCAGGTAATGGTTATGCTTCATCAGTGATGGCTGGGGAAATGAGTAGTGTGGATCTTGGGGGGAGTCGAGATAAAAGGGAACTATTAGGTGGGGATCTCGGGAGGGGATGGCAAGCGATATGGTCTGCTCAGGGGGGGGTGGTAGAGGGATCTGGGTATGCAGTTGGGGGATGCGACTGGGGCTGGTGTAGGTTATGGGGGCAGTTTGGCTTTAGACTCGGACATAGGCCCTGACTTTGGGCTGTGGCCCGGGGACTGGTTAGCCACTCAAGCCTTGGGACAAGAGGCAGGAGCGGTCTTTCTGATTCCGCATATTCCAGGGTCGGTGTAAGAAAAAATTTGGATGGGGAGTATGTGGATGCATTTGAGTTGATTGATGTGGAAGGGGTCCAGTGGTTAGTGGAGATGGAGTCGTCTAGTAGTAAGGACTTGCTGGCAGCTTTAGTGGCTTTGGGGAGGAAAAGGGTAGGTAGGATTTGCCCTAGGATGTGGGATAATTGGGTGATCAGATTTATTTACTATATGGCTGTACTGATGGAGAAGGATGGTTCATTGGCCCTGCCACTTCTAGGTTATTTCCCTACTATTCAGGAGGCTCAATGGTTAAGGCCACGGAATACATGGCTCTGGTACAATCATCATTTCCGCAAACAGAAGGCTGTGGACCACTCACTATATTGGGAGGTATGTCATCCGGATATATGGTTAACCACCATGATGGATAGTTATGGTGGCTTTAACAGGAGGGTGAGCAGGGGAGAAGGAGCGGGTGTGTGTTGGTCTTTCAATAGTGGCTCTTGTTCGTGGGTAGGGTGCAAATTTGCACACATTTGCTCAAGATATGTTAGGAGTCATTCAGTCATTTTTTGTGGTCGGCAGGACCTGTCTACATGGAACTCCAGTGTTATGGCTCGGGAGGGTGGTTTTCCCGCCTTCCCGCCTTGGAAGGGTTTCAATCGGCAAGGAGTAGGGATAATTTTCCTGGATCTCAAGGAATTGGGTTCTTTAGAGGGAACAGGGGAAGGGGCAACTTTCCCCATTAAGGTTGAGGTCCTGCGGGGCATGCTTAGGCGATTTCCTGACCCTGTGATAAAGAAGGAGATATTACAGGGGTTTCATCAGGGGTTTCCTATTAAGTCCACTGTAGGAGATATTGGGGGAGGGTTGTAAGAACCTGTGATCAGTGCGAGGTAAAGAGGACATTTTGGAGGTTTTGGAGGAGAAGGAGTTCTGGGTGAGGCATTTATTGGGCCCTTTCGACAGTCCGCCTTTCAGTCATTACAAGGTGTCACCCATGGGGTTAGTGCCAAAAAAACGGGCTGGGGAATTCAGATTGATACATCACTTGTCTCATTCGGAAGGGAATTAGTGAATGATTTTACTGCAAAGGAGGAGGTCAAGGTGCATTATGCATCCTTGGATGATGCTGTGAAAGTGATCAGGGAATTTTGGGTGCTATGGCTGGTTAAAGTTGACATTGAGTCTGCCTTTCACTTGCTGACAATTAGAAGGGAGGATTGGCCATTACTGGGGATGAGGGTAGGTGAATAGTACTATTTTGACAAAGCTATGCCTATGGGTTGTTCAGTGGCATGTGCGACATTTGAGAAGTTCAGTACAGTATTACATTGGATATGGCAGCAGTGACTGGGAATGCAAAAGGCAGTGCATTATGTAGATGATTTTCTGCTGGTGGGTGAAGGACGGGCAGGGGCACAGGAGGGGCTGCAAGAGTTTACGAGCATTTGTGAGGAGTTGGGGGCACTGTTGGCCCAGCATAAGATGGAAGGTTCGGTGAGAGAGTTAGAATTTTTGGGATTAACAGTAAACGTGGAGTGAGGACTGTTTTGTCTGCCTGAGGATAAGATAGAGAGGCTTAGGATGATGATACATTTAGTGCTGGGCAGGGATAAGATATGGATTCGATCAGTCATGGAGTTGTTGGGGCTTTTAAATTTTGCCTGTTGAGCAGTGCACCCAGGGTGCCCCTTTTGTAGGTCAGTGGCATTTATGTTGAAGGGGGGCCAGAGTAAACATCATTAGGTTAGGGTGTCCAAATTGGTGTGGGAGGATTTGTTGTTGTGGAAGGTTTTCTGCAAAATTTTAATGGGATCTCGTTCTAGCAGGCTGACTGGTTGGGGCAGGAGGAACTTCAGTTGTTTACGGATGCAGCTGTGGGCACTTGTATGGGGGCCTACTTTGGAGGTCAGTAGTTTGCAGCTAAATGGCCTCAGGATTGGAAAGAGGAATGGAGGCATGATGTGGCCTTCCTAGAATTGATGCCTATGTAGGTAGCTTCTGCAGTGTGGAAGGAGCACTTACGGGACAAGCGAGTAGTTTTTCATTCTGACAATATGGCTGTGGTGAGGGTGTTACAAAAGAAGATGGCTAAGTTGGGATTGTTGTTGTTGGTATTACATAAATTGGTTTTGCAGAGCATGTTAATAAATTTTTCATTTACAGGAGTGCATGTGCCTGGTGTAAAGAATGATATTGCTGATAGCTTGTCCCGATTTCAGTTTTGCAAGTTTCGAGGGTTGGCTCCAGGGGTGGAGGAAGTACCGGAAATCCTGCCAGAGGAGGTTTGGAACCTTGGGTCAAGGTAGCCAGGAGGTTGGGACATCATTTTTGGGCTCCCTCTACAAGGAAGGCTTATGGTAGGGCTCTTTCTGATTTTAATCAGTTTGTTTTGCAGCTGCCAGAAGAGAAAGCAGTGTGGTCGGAGGAACTATTGTTGCAGTGTTGCTCAAGCTTGGGGACTAGGTAAGGCATTACAGACTGTCAGGGTGGATTTGGCTGCTATTAGTATTTTCACTAAGGTATCGGGGTTGCAGGATTTTACAAAGTCATGGACGGTAGGGTGGATGTTGAGGGGGTGGGGGAGAGTGGTTGGGGAATGTAGGGATATGCGATGGCCGCTTACGAGGGCGGTATTGAAAGTTTTGTTGAAAGGGTTAGTGTTATTACAAGGTCAGTCTTTGGATTATTTCATGTGGGGCACGCTGTGTTCATGACTATATTTCAGTGTCTAGCGTGTTTCTGAGTTGCTAAGTTCTTTATGCTGGAAGGACGTTATCATAGGTGAGGGAGACATTACTATTGTGTTGTGGAAGAGTAAGACAAATCAGTTGGCTAGAGGTTTACAGGTGGTGCTTTAGACTGACAGGAATGCTAGCCTTTGTCCAGTAAGATGGCCAAGGAATTCAGGAGGAGGAGGATGGGGAGTGTATATGAGTTAATTTTTTGTTTGGTGGATGGGAAGGTTGTGTCAAATAGTAGATTCATATGTTTGATTATTTTTACATTTCATGGGATTTCCAGTGGATATGTTTGCAGCTCAATCTTTTTAAATTGACAGGGCTTCAGATTTAGCTAGAGAGGGCAGTTCCATTGAAGTCATTAAGAGAGTGAGGAGGTGGTCTTTAAATGCATTTTTATCATATATTCGATAAAAGTTGTTGGCATGATTAATGACTTTTTTTCTTCTTTTCTAGGGAAGCAAATTGTCATCTTGGGGCATTCATATATCCACTGGGTGGAGTAGCATGCATTAGTCAGGGAAGATGGGAAAAATTTTGGTTTATCCCATGTATGATGGTTAATGACTTGGCTTGGGGTTAGGGGTCTTAGGTGGGATAGGTTGCTGCATGAATTTAAACAGGTTAAATTGAGGGTGGGGTGTCCTCGCATATTAGTAATTCATTTGGGAGGCAATGATCTTGGAATTCTTTCTAAGAGGCGATTAGTAGATATTATTCTATAGGATTTGTTGAGGTTGCAGACATTGTACCTGGGTATGGATATTGTTTGGTTGGAGATGGTTCCTTGTTTGTGTTGGAGGAATGCTTATAGTTATAGGGCGAATGAAAGGGTCAGGAGGTTTATTAACCAGAGATTGGCTAGGGAATTAAGAATTTTGGGGATGCATACTATTGAACACAGAGAATTTGGGGATGGAGAGGTTCTGAACTGTTTGGAAGTTTCTAGAAGGCCAGTGCTTGCTTGGGCTAAAGGGAAGTCTCTGTGTTCACCAGTGGGAGTTGTTAACAGTGAACAGCCTGCCTGTCCCTGGAGGAGTAGTTACTACCTAGAAGCTGTAGTTTTATTGGCCATTTTGGGTCAATTCTAAACTCCTTGATCTCTCTCTCTTAAAACCCTACAACTCTCTTTTTGCACAGTTTTGCGCACTGAGCAGCGTCGGGCAGCGCCGCCTAAACAGGTTTAATCTATTCCAGGCTCCACAAAGTCTGCACTTCACTTTTTCCCTTAGAACTGTTTAAACTCTCAAAGTAATCACTCTATTCTCTTTCTAAAGCCCTGCACTTGCTCAGCTCTTAAAAGGAAACACTAACTAACTAAAGCACTACACCCTCCTTGACTTCTCATAAGTATTAGGCTCCCGATTAGTCCTTCCCGATCAAGTGAAAAATCAGTTCCCTTCCCTAATCTGATCAGTAAAAAAAACAGTTCCCTATACTAATCTGGTATGTCCAAGGGTCAGTTTCAAGGTTACTCTCCAGTCCATCTGGTGAATCTGAGAATTTTGAGGCAATGTTACAATTGCCTTATGTACACAGACAACCCTCTCCTCCTTCCAACAAACTGTAATACATGTGAGAGATGCAGTTACACAGCCAAACTGGAGGCAGAGCTCTCTCAACTCAAGACTGGCACAGTCAGTCAGGAGGAAAAGGTAACCACCCACACCACAAATCCAGTCTCACACAGACCTATTGCATCTGCATACCCAACACATAAACACACAAAAACATACTCGTAGGCTCTAAATAAAAATCTGCCTAAACAGCAAAGACCTCCTAAGCAGATATCCAAGCAACAGCCACCCCTCAACAATACCCATGAATCACATATTTCACAAAATCAGTGTGCTTCACAGTCACAGCCCTTAAGGCCAAACAACACACCAAATACACTTGTTATAGGGGACTCTATTGTCCGGCACACTGACGTCCCGTTCACCAGACTGAACAAGGAGAAGGTCACTGTAAGCTGCCTGTCAGGTGCCAGGATCTGCCACATAATGCAAGCACTCAGGTCACTCCAAAGCAAGTACAAGTATGACTCCATCATTGTCCATGCTGGTGTGAATGACCTGAGACGTACCTCCCTGGACTACATGAAAAGAGACATAGAGGAGCTCTCTGACCATGTAGCCCAGGCTGGTATGACGCTGACCTTGAGTAGCATCTTGCCCTCACCAAGAATGATGCCACAGTATAAAGACAAAATGATCAGTTTCAACAATTGGCTAAAGTATTGGTGCCATTCAAAGGGGATCCAGTGTCTGTCAGCCTGGGATGACATGCTCAACAAGCCACTTGCTTCGCTAGGTACAGCTTGCACCTGTCACCCTTAGGCTTTTGTATACTGGCCAAGGTTCTTGCCACCCCCATAGTGCCTTTTTTAGGCAAGGCTCAAAGGACAAACCCACCTCCATAGACAACCCAATGATAAAAAAACTAAAGGTAATGCTACTCAATGCTAGAAGTCTAAACCTCAAGATGCACGCACTCGAGACTCTCCTCAGTATGGAGAAAATTGATGTCTGTGCAGTAACAGAAACCTGGTTCAAGGCTCCAGAGAGCACCCCAGCACTACCAGGTTATAACTCATACCATACGTTTTGGCCCCAAAACTCAGAACGAAGCACAAAAGGAGGGGGAGTATCTATATTCATCAAAGATACCTACACCTCCAGGTTAATGGCACTGCACGAAGCATCGGAAACCATCCATGTGCAAGTAACAGCGGGCAAAACTGCCTTTCAGTTTGTAGCCTGCTACAGAACACCCTCCCTATTACAGGAACCCCACTTGGCATTCCTGAGAACAATGGAGAATATGAAGGCCTCCCCAAACACTATGTTATTGGGTGACTTCAACTACCCAAACATTGACTGGGAAAACTACTCAAGCCCAAACACCCTCGCCCAACGGTTCCTTGAATTTATAAACTCTATCGCAATGGAACAACTGGTCACCACTCCCACAAGAGGGAACAACATATTGGACCTGGTCATCACCAACATGAGGACTCTATGTTCCACACCAGAGGTAAACCCCTCATTGGTAAGATCAGACCATAAACAAATGTCCCTGGACATCCATATCCCATCCCCACCCCCAGCCAAGGAAATCACTGTAAAGAATTTCTCAAAAGCCAACTTTGCACTTCTCATGACTGAGGTGGAATCGTTCAAAGTCCCTGGGCCAGAGGATAATACAGCCCAATCTGCAGAATCCTTTACAAATGCATTCTATAAGCACCTGCAAGAATGCATGGATCGTGCTATCCCAAATAAAACCAAGACTCACTCCTCCAAAAACAGGAGACCGGTCTGGTGGACCCCGGCCATAAATAAACTATACAACAGAAGGAGGAAGCTACTACATGACAGAGCAAAATCCCAAATAGGGAAGGCATCTCTGATCAGTATTAGCAAGAAACTTCGATCCCTCATAAAATCATCAAAGGCCAGTTTCGAAAGAAAAATTGCCCTAGACACTAAAGATAATCACAAGGCCTTCTTTAGTTATGTCAGGAACATGGGCGGAAACTCCCAGATATGCTCTGAATTGTTGCATAATGGTACACAATATACCGAACCTACAGACATAGCCAACATCCTGGCAGACAGATTCAGCGCAAACTCCCCCCCCCCTTCCCCCCCAAAGGAGCAAATGCCTATCCCAACTGAATGTAACCTCCCTGACATCACAGATGCACAGGTAAAAGCTGCCCTCTCCAAAGCAAAAAACACAGCATCTATGGGACCGGACGGTGTCCCAGGCTGTGTCTTACACGAGTTCCAAGAACTGAACCCTCACATTAAGTCACTGTTCAAACTTAGCCTTACTACAGGATATATACCCAAAGAATGGCGTACAGCTACAGTGATCCCACTCCACAAAGGTGGTGCCACAACGGACCCCGGAAACTATCGCCCCATAAGCCTGACTAGTCTGGTCTGTAAAGCTATGGAGCGTATTATCATGGAACTCATAAACATAGACATTGGGAGCCTCCAGACACTGGACCTTACCCAGTTCGGCTTTGTTAAGGGCAGATCTTGCCTCTTAAACCTAGTTGATTTCTTTGAAACAGTCACCAAAGCCATAGATGAGGGCAAGGTAGTTCACATAGCCTACCTGGACCTCACAAAAGCCTTTGACACAATACTCCACTCGGGCATCATAAATAAAGCTTACCAGCTTAAATATCAACCCCTATATCACAAGATGGGTTGCAAACTGGCTCAGAGATAGAACCCACATGGTCAGAATCACAGGTGCCATGTCCGAATCCAAACCAGTTACAAGTGGCGTCCCACAGGGCTCAGTTCTGGGACCTCTCTTGTTCGGTATATACTTCTCTGAGGTTCAGGCTAACACGGGGGGATTAAGGCTGACAAAGTTTGCAGATGACTGCAAACTGGGGGCCATAATCAAATCTCCAGCTGACACAAGCATCCTCCAAAAGGGTCTCACAGAGACGGATGCTTGGTGCCAGAGCCACAGCCTCAAGCTAAATGCTAAAAGTGCATAGTCACCCGCTTTGGGAAAAACAAGGTGCCCACAAATTACCACATAGGTGGTAATCCATTAAGTACGGAAGAAGTAATTAGAGATTTGGGGACCAACGTAGATAGTAATCTCTCCTTTGATAATCACGTTGCCAAAGTGGTTAGAAAGACCTTCTATATAGCCCACCTTATCACAAAAGGGTTCACATCTAGATCAAGAGAGGTCATTGTGCCCCTCTACTCATCGCTCATCAGGCCCATAATTGAATACAATGCCCCTTTTGGGATGTATCTTACCCGACACCTGCAGCAACTGGAGAGTCCCCAAAAGTACCTCACCAAGAGGATCATGGGCTACAAACAGATGTCCTATGAAGCTCGACTAAAGAAACTCCAGCTCTACTCAGTTGCTTACCGCCTACTCAGAGGTGATCTATGCCTGACGTACAAAGCCATGTCAAACCCAGAATTAATGGACATGCTTCACCTCAAAAAATCCAAGTCCCTTAGAGCTACATGCTCCAGGGACCTAAACCTCAGCACAAAAATAAATAGGACATGCTGGAGGGACAGATTCATTTCCCAGAGGCTCCCCTCACTCTGGAATAGAATCCCAATTCATGTTAGACATAGCCCCTCACTAACCCTCTTCAAGTGAAATCTGGACGTGTGGATGGGAAATCGCAAATTCACCCCTGGGATCTCTTCTGTGTCCCTGCTAGACAGAGGCACAGTAAACTAATCTTAAAAGGGTACCTTCTGTGACCTACTTTACAGAGGCACAGTAGGCTAATCTAATAGGGAGGCGGAAGCCAAATACACTCTGGCTAGGCTTATAAATGCCCTAGGGCAGATAGCCTAGTATCTACCTATGGACCTATGAACCTATGAAAACAAAATTGCAAGAGAATAAAAAATACCAAAGCCATTTGTAATTTTTATTTTAATTTAAATTCACAAGTACCTGAAAACAAACAAATTCACTAATATGAAGAAAAAGGACTGACATGGTGCTGGCTGGCTGAATAGTTCCAATGAATAATAACATAAGTTCTAACAGGTGGCCATACATAACTCTCAATCTTTTACCTGCTGGAATTAGAGACAAAGCAAAAGAGAAATTAGACACTTTTTAAACTATTGGTACTACTAACTTGGAATGTTTTCTTTGGAAAAAAGCAATATGCTACTTGAATGAGCTTTTTGTTTTGTGTGTGTGTGTGTGTGTGTGTGTGTGTGAATAGATTGACCATTAACTATTGAAAATACTGTAAAAGGATTACTCATTTCATAAAATATTGTTTCCATCTCTGATCAAACTCCATCTACATTTAGTAGCCAGTGTCAAGCAAGGACAGCTAAGGTCAGTTATATAAGTAGATTAGTGTGATACCTAAAATGTACAAGTGATATAAGATGCAATAAAGGGCAATAAACAATGATAACCTTAGCTGGCTGCCACTTCAGGTCCATAGAATGGTGCAGGCATGGTAGAAATAAATTATTAATATTATTAACACACAAGTGGCAAGCCTAGTAGCAATAAAGCTGAAACAAAATAAAAATGTTTATTTAAAAACTCAAAACACATTTACAGCAATCCAATCAATTAATTCAAAAATCCAAATCAGATGTCTGTTTGTGTTTCTCTTTCTACAGTCAGCAGCACAGGAAAAGGAAGAAACTTAGCTTGCTTCACTTTTATCTGTTAAGTAAGCAACAGCCCTCACCCCACCCAACATACAGAACTAGTTTTGCCCATTTCTCCATTGCAGAGCTTGCTAAGAGCAAGTTTCTTTATCCCATCTCTACCTTCAGTAAATGCATATGCTGAAGCTTCCTTTAAAGCAGGAAGTTCCATCACTGTCACCTTGCTTCATCACTTAAAACACTGCCATTCACACAAAACAATTATCACTGATAGCTCCAATCTATGAATACCTGGCATGTATGGAAACTGCGTAACTGTCACTATAGTAACAAAAATGTAATTAATTTTTTAAAGAACCAGACATGGTAAACAGCTGTGCTTCTTTTAAAGTGGGCAGGGGGTTAGTGCTCCCTTGTCCAATGGCTCTAGCACCCAATGGATATGCAAAAAGGACAACTTTCAGTGAGAGACCGATTTCCACTGAGCAGAAAAAGAGAAAAGAAACTGAAGGGAATGCCTGTTTGCCAGGCCTGCAATTTATTCGTGACCATGAACTAGACATTAGACATAGTTCTGCGAAGATAGATAAGGAGGAGTGTAAGAATGGGTACAGAGACAGAGAAGAAATCATAGCTCCTGGAACAACGAAGTGAAGAAATGGATCTGTTACTGGCAGAATGTTAGCATAAAAATAACAGAGTGGTAACAGATGAAAGATACTCTATAAGTACACGAGTACAGCGTAGGCTTACATCATGTCACAGATTTTAACAGAGGTTTGATAAGTTGTAGCTGGTGAAAAGGAAAGCTTGGGAGTGCTCAGGAGTGCTCTGCGACAGGAAAAACAAAGGCATTCTGTTACCAGCTATGGTACTGCTGAAGGCAGAATGTTTTGTCTCCAGTGAGATATACAATGAACAAGAGCATCTCAGATGTCAATGTACCACAGCAAGCACTATTTGTCTTTATGTGGAGAAAGTATACAATTTGTTAACATTATGTTGTCATGGAAATTTACAATGCAGTCCAAGACATATAAGAAACAGTAGGGCTGAATATAGTGATGGCACACTATTACCAGTGGAGTATAGTAAACTACAGCGCAAAAGTGACCAGTCGTAGTATACCATTTTACAGTATTATAAAGTCAATCGATGTTGGAAAATATACTTTTGAGTAAAGGCAGGAAAGTTCACTGAATTTCATAGAGTGGGAGAAAAGCAAGACATTATGTTAGCATTCATTGTTTTAGTGGTGTCAGAAAAACACAGACCCAGAGTATGCCTTCATTACACTCAGAATATAATTTCACTAAATTGCAGTAAAAAACTAAGATCCTTGAAATCCAAAACATAAATTTAATTACACAGGATTAGTGAACAGGCAGTCTTTTTATTTGCAATATGTGAAGAACTAAATTAATTCATGGCAAACTGGCTAGCAGGACAGGAATATCAGTGATGGCTGTATGGCTATAGATAGACAGGTGATGTCATGAGGAATCGCCCCAGATGTGGGAGCTGATCATTAGGATAATAATGGGATAATAATGAAACTAATGAGTTGGCGTATGAAGCTTTTAAGCTCACTTGCTGTAAATATGCTGTTTTTCTTCCTCTGGTCTTCAAATGTATGTCATCCCCTGAGATTCATCCTCATAAGCAGCAGGTGTCAAATATATGAAAAGTAATTTTGAACTTGCACATAAATATAAGCCTACAGGTGACAGGCAAAGGCATTTCAATAGTTGCAGCAGCACACATAAGTGGAAACAGCAGCTTGAAGACAAAATGCATCCATTGAGAATAGACTGGTAAGAATAAGCTGGTAATGCAATAACATAAGGAGGTAATCAGAAACCAAATCTGTATCAGCAGTTGCAGCAATATTCTCAAAAGAAATGATAAGTGAGAAAGTATATCCGCTATAATAGGTTGACATATATGGTTACATAAAGACAGGTCAGATAATGCAATATCAGCCTGCAAATTTGTTTGGATGGGATGAAAAGTACATGAGCTATAGTGCTAAGTTCACTATAACAAGGGAAGCAAGCAATACATCATAAGGAAAGAAACTGGGTTAAGCAGACAAACAGGTATTCTAGAAGTGATATAATGTAGGCTAGGTGTGTATGACAAGTATCAGTTGTCGAAGGAAAAGTAGAAATGGGGGTATTGGAGTGAAAAAGAGGTAGTTAGGGTACGCCAGTGGGACACGAAGAGAAAGAGATCATAGTGGGAACAGGGTAGAAAAAGATAAAGAGCTCAAGAGTTAATGTTAACAGAGATCTAAAGTTACTGAAATGTGCAAAGATCTAGAGGATGGAGAATAAAATGGGTGGGGGGGGGTTGCATTGTTAATCTACATGATCAAAGTTACAGAAAAGAAGAGGTACAGGATTAGCATCAAGATTCATTAAAAAAAATAAAATTTTAGAGCAAGTGACAAGAAGAGAAACTCTATGATTGACAGAAAGAATATTAACTAGGAGAGGCGAGGACAGGTTACTGTAAAGAAATTTCTGCCTTGTCAGTAATGCAATTCTATTTGAATATCTACACCTCGAATATACCTCAGCAGTAGCTAACACCTGATCAGAGAGCACAAAACTAAACAGAGATATCAGCAATTAAAACAAAAAGTAAAATGTGAGATATACACAACATAATGCATTCTAAGATTATAGAAAATGCTTCCCAAACCAGAAGTAAGCATACAGAAAAAGATTAATGTGCAATTATTGCAATAAAGTTGCTTGAAAACCAGTAAATTGTATGTTTTGACAAACCTATAATCTTATGTGACTGCATACCATAATACAGAGTAATACCTAATCTGGTTGGTGTCCAAGGCAATGCGTCCTCATTGGGTAACCCCTCTTCTGAGTTTGAGGATGAGGACCAAGGGGGAAAAAAGAAAAGTGTCAGCCCTTGCTAAAACCAGCTGTATCAAGTAGCTATAACAGCCCTTATATACAGTGTTACATAAAGAAGTTTAGCCTAGATAGTATTCAAAAATGTTATCAACATAATACTAGTACGTCAACTGTGTCAAACACCTTTGTTAGAATCTACAACACTTTAAGTGTGATGCTGAACTGTAGTATATTCTCTGTTTGAATTTATTCAGTATATACTTCTTGTATACTTGGTTTTGATACTTCCTGTAATTCTGGACTAAGACTGAAATTGGTCATTTGAAAACAGAGCTTTCCCCTTATTGCTGCTATAGTCCATATAAACATTCACAACTGTAAAACTATTTTCTTTAGCCTTGGTGACCGCATCTAAAATATAAAACAAACAAGGCTTGCAAAAATTCTCTCAAAAGTATCTTTACGGTTAATATTACAAACATATCTATATGTTTTAATTCATTACATCTGCATGACGCCTCCAGGTGTATCTACAGTTAACTCCTACTGACGCCTCTAGGCATCAAATATTGCTTGTTCATATTTATATCAATAATTCCAAAATCATGCTATGTACAAGGTTTTAAAAGATTTCATCTTAAAGCTTACACAATAGCAAACTCAACTGCATTAATATTTGACCTCTGCCTAGTCCAGATAAATAGATATTAACTGTTGTTTCTATGACATTAATTTACATAGATATAATTTTCACATTTTTCTAAATATCTCAACAATCAGGTAACACAGACAGAACTCCTTAGCCTCTTATGAAAGATCAGAGCTAGACAAATAAAATGCTGCTGACAGTATCCCCCGGATTTACTAATCTTCCATACAGGACTAGCTTAGTCCTGCACAGAAGTGGCGGTTTAGGAGCAGGATGGAAGCACGCCATACATATTAATGAGGCACGCTGCCTGAGCTCCTAATCTTACATGGAGCATGTAAGAGTGCAGGGGGCATGTCTGAGAGCACAGCTCTCAGAATATACACCCCCCGCAATGAAGAACAGCAGAAAGGCATACGAAATGAGCAAGACCGCTCATAGGTGTCCGCATATCCCCACCAACATTCATCCTGGTGTACAACAGCAAGTAAATACAAATAAAATGAACAAACTTTTTTTTTTAAACTCCGATTAAAGCTAACCATAGGTGCGTGGTTGTGCCCAACGCTTAGCTATGGTTAATGCAGCTTAAATGGCTGAAGAGGATAACAAGGAAGATATATGCAAATGAAACAGCATAGCAGTAGTGTAGTGGACAGAGCATTCGCCTTACGAGCAGGCATTCCCTGTTCGAGTCCCACTGTAGTACTTTCCATGGCAAAGCACGTTATGACCAATATTTTTGTTGCATAACCCACTAAATAAAATATATTTATGAACTGGAGTACTGCAGTAAATGCACATGTGAGGTGTCAGTGTCATAATGAATAAAGCATTAGTAAGTAGGTTTAAGCACCAATAAGCAGTAGTAAGCATATTTAAGCACTGGTAAGCGAGTTTAAGCCCATTTGCATGGCGGTAAGCAATGGGGACACAGGTTAAGCAATTTTGAAGCTAACTCTCTGCATGCATATGTAACTGGAGGCTAGCATTGCTTACCCTCACGCAAACCTGCGCAAACCCATTTACAAATGCTCAAAAGTGCCTTAATCACTCTGTATCCAATGGCCCGTGTTCTGCCCATCAACAAAATTAACAGCCTTGCAGGTCTTGAACCCAGGACCCTATACACAATAGGCATGGTAGTTAACCACCAAGCCATCTGAACAGTACAGAAGATTGAGGTATCAGCAAACACGTCTTCACTACAGTAAAATCAAACTGAACCTGTGAAAGGAATCAGTATACAGATATATGTTCCATAACCCACTACATAACATAAATATGTGAACTGGAATACAGCAATAAACCCAGAAGACAGGCGTAATTATAATAGAGTGTTGAAGTCCCCAATAAAACACAAGGACCCCATACAGTGTACGTACACATGAATCATGGATACCAGGCATACATATAAGATGTAATGAATAATAAATCAATGCCAAAAAGGAAATATAATGCAAAGTCAAATGTAAGCAATGCTAAGCATTGCATAGTCCCTCTTATGAGGTGTAAGCAATGTGTAGGCCAGCTAACTCAAAAGGGCTTCATAGAAAAAGACAACTGGTGCCAGAGCCATGGCCTCAAGCTAAACGCCAAAAAGTGTATAGTCATCCCCTTTGGCAAAAACAAAGTGCCCAGAAATTACCACATAGGTGGTAATCCATTAAGTACAGAAGACGTAATTAGGGACCTGGGGACCCAAGTTGATAGCAATCTCTCATTTGACAACCACGTGGCCAAAGTGGTTAGAAAAACATTTTATATAGCCCACCTAATAATGAAGGGATTCACATCTAGATCAGGGGAGGTCATCGTGCCTCTTTACTCATCCCTCATCAGGCCCATAATTGAGTACAATGCCCCTTTTGGGATGTACCTTACCAGACACCTGCAGCAACTGGAAAGACCCCAAAAGTACCTCACCAAGAGGATCAAGGGGCTCAAACAGATGCCGTATGCTGCCCGGTTAAAGAAACTCCAGCTCTACTCAGTGGCATACCGTCTGCTCAGAGGCAATCTGTGCCTGACTTATAAAGCCATGTCCAACCCGGAATTAATGGACATGCTGCACCTCAGAAAATCCAAATCCCATTGAGCTACGTGCTCGCAGGACTTAAACCTCAGCACTGAAATAAATAGGACATGCTGGAGGGACAGATTCATAACCCAGAGGCTCCCTTCACTCTGGAATAAAACCCAGTCCAGGTTAGGCAGAGTCCCTCATTGACTCTCTTCAAGAGGAATCTTGATGAGTGGATGGGAGATCGTAGGTTTACCCCGGGTATCACTTCTGTGTCACTGTTGGACAGAAGCATAGTATACTAACCTCGAAAAAGGGCATAGCAAAATTAATTTAAAATGGGTGGCGAAAGCCATACACACTCTGGCTAGGCTTATAAATGCCCTAGGGCAGATAGCCTAGTATGAACCTATGAACCTATGAATATTCAGGTAGTGCTAACAAACATTTCTCATACAGGTCTGTCAGATAACAACACTGTGCCCAGAAATACAAGAATGATATCCTGTACTGGTACTGTTTACATTGGTATTGTATGGCATTGTGACTGATGCAGCTGCTCTGAATAATGAGGTATTACTCATCACTGTCACCCACACTATCCTAAAAAATATAACTGTCTAGGAAATCTGTATAAGAGTGTTGTAATACAAGGCCAGAATGCCAAAGCACAAGAGAATTATAAGACAGAAAGCAGATAGGAGATATACAGCAATATCTATATAGCACACACAACTCTGATGGACAGTCTTTAGGTTGTAGCAGACACAGCCATGGTCTGAATCCTGGGAGTGGATGTAGGCTGCATACAGAATCATACCCCGCAACTGTATAGATAAGACCAGAATGTCCAGTATATGGGCCCATATCTGCTGCCTGTCACCCTGTCCCCCTGGGAAGTCTGTGGGTTGATCCCAGATGTTTAGCCAGCAAACAGGGAATACAAGTGATTGTCAAACATCTATGTGAACAAACCTGTCACTGTAGCAACTATTGAAACTGTTAGGAGAGTAATAAGCCAAGTATGTCCTATCTACACCCCCATGTTGTCAAGCTGTGACCAGAGTGTGTACAGTAACAGAGTGAGATGTATGTGCATAATACTAATGTGTAATCTGGATCTTTGCGTGGCAACATTCAGGTAGTGCTAACAAACATTGCTCCCGTAGGTATGTCAGTTATGAACACTGTGCTAAGAAATAAAAACCATTATACCCTGTACTGGTACTGTTTACTCTGGTATTGTAGGGAATTGTGAGTGTTGCAGTTTCTCTGAATAATAAAGTATCACTGGTCACTATCACCCACACTGTGCTACATAATATAACTGTGTAGGAAAGCATGTATATGTGTATGTCAAGTCACTAAAGGTTGAAGAGGGCAATAGTCTAGATATGTCCCGGTACACCTGCATGTGGTCAAGACATGGCCAGAGTCTGTGCAGAAAGAGATGGACAGCTATGTGCACATCAACCTGGAATCTGGGAGTATGTGTAGAAACAGTTAGTTAGTGTTAACAAACATTCCCTCCACAGGTATACCAGGCAAGAGGTGTATACTGCAGGTAAAATAAGTTCAGGTATAAAGATGATGACAGCTATATCACTGTCCAAACTAAGGCTATAGGGTAGTGTAGTAAGACTTGTAAGGTACAGATAACAGCACTGACTAGGAAAGTAATGTGGACTACAGGAATATACTAGTTGTTAATTGACATCTTTCTCTCCCCCCACCATATCTCCAGCAATAAACAACATGCCCACCCCAAATGGTATGTAATGACTCCAATGTTCTGATAATGTCCTGTTGTCTGATAAATATTTTAATTGTTCCCATGCATGTGCTATATTGAATTATTCCAACATTGGTGGCATGGTGCCATCAATGTACCTGCATGCTGTTCTTATTACCACTGTGGTCCCATATATGCATGTTTGCTATGCAACTGTTCAGGATCTGGTGTCTGGGTTAATGGGAATATCTATGCATGCTGTTATACCAAACCCTGGAATGTGTTGAATATTACTAATCCACATATGATGATAAAATTTAAACACTATAGCACGTTTGGGAATGCCAGTCCCAGTGGACCCACCTGTCCCACCTCAGCTGGCCATGGCACCAGGCATCAGCATGTCTGGGGCCCAACCTGGGACCGCCTTGTCTGTTGGTCCTGCACCACCTTCAGGTGGAACCACCTCAGGAGATGGGGCTTGCACCCCCCAGGAGTGGGAGTGGACAGGAACCTGTCACCTGTCACCAGGTCCTGGTTGTGGTGCGTTAGCAAGCTCAACCAGCAATTTGGTGATCTGCTACACCAGCTTGAGGGCCTCGTGTCATGATTAGAGGGTCAGCCTGGCTCTGTGACTCAGCCCCTAGCACAGCCACCTTCGGGGCTGAGAAGGTGCAGTGGTGACTGCCCATGGGTGGGGACCTCAGTCACGCTGTGCCCACTAGGGGGCTTATGGGCTTCCGATTTCCCAACACCCCTCCCTATCAAGATGTTTATCCCCCACATGTGTCACATATCACCCTGTATGCGTCTTTTGAATTATCTGTTAACCTACCCAACCTACCTCCTCAAATATACCTACTAATCCCTCCCCAACATCCCACTCTCACCTGAAAAAAAAATGGCAATCTGTTCCACAAAAAAAATCTCGCTCCATACATATCTGTCCATTTTGCACACGAGTCCACTGGACACATTAATCTGGTCCAATTGGCATCACAAATTATTATTGTTGTCCTCACCCCCTCCCAGGGGTTTGGGTGTCCAAATCTGCCTACAAATTCAGTGTATATGCACAGCTGTTGCTGTAGAAGAAATGGGCAGCTATGGACTTTACCTACACCCTTCCAGCACATCCCTAGCTATTTTCCCTACTGTCTTTCCCTCTTTGTGCCCCTTTTTCATCACTTTCCTATCAACCCTTTTTTCTTTTCTTTTAAAAAAATTAGCATGGGGGTAAGCGGGAATAAGCACTTTTAAGCAGCAGTAAGCCTGCTTGCATGGGGGTAAGCAATGCCTACACAGGTTAAGCAATTTAGAATCTGAGTATAAGAAACTGTAACCAGAAGTTAGCAGTGCTTACCTCCGCACAAACCTGTGCAAACCCGCTTACAACTGCTCAAAAGTGCCTTAATCATTCTGTATCCAACTGCCCTTGTTCTGCCCAGCAACAAAATAAACAGCTTCTGCAAGGCTCAAACCCAGGACCCATCATCCCATAGCCAAAGTGATTTATCACTACGCCACACCAGATCTACAAAACCCTGATATTTTCACAAACATATCATTCAGCCCAGTCATTCAACAGTACAGGAAATGTATTCTAACATGTAGATGTAAGTGTGTGTGTGAGTGTGTATGTGTGTGTGTGTGTGTGTGTGTGTGTGTGTGTGTGTGTACATATATATCTATATCTATATATATATATATATATATATATATATATATATATATATATATATATATATATATTAATATCTACATAGATAAAACATATATATATATATATATATATATATAGATATAATATAGAATGTATATATATATATATATATATATATATATATATATATATATATATATAGATATAATATAGAATGTATATATATATATATATATATATATATATATATATATGTATATATATATATATGGGTCTACCTGACATGGTCGACAGTTCATATGGTCGACAGTTTATTTGGTCGACAGTTCATTTGGTCGACAAGCAGATTTGCCCCCTTCCCCAATGTTGTGCAACCCTGGAGTTGATATACATAGTTGGGGGTGTGTGGGGGGGGCACAGCCCCCCACATCGGGGGGCGAAGCCCCCCACCTAAAATGCTTGTCGATCAAATGAACTGTCGACCAAATAAACTGTCGACCATATGAACTGTCAACCATGTCAGGTAGACCCATATATATATATATATATATATATATATATATATATATACATATGTATATATATATATATATATATATATATATATATATATATATATATATATATATATATATATATATCAATAAACATATATACATACAAATCCATACATCTATAGATATTTTTGTCTACATCTATATGTCTCTATATATACAGCAAGTTATATATATATATATATATATATATAAGCAGGTATAAGCCACCCATACAAATGACAATCGTTACCTGCAACATATACACACAGAGAGGTCAAAGGATATAACACCACACACAGGTTTGCATAAATGGGAAAGCTTTATTTGTGTACTATGACAGTTGTACATGCCATGTCATATAGCTGTTTAGACACGGACATCCATATAAACTGAGTAATGCAACTGTGAAACAGTTATATTAATGCAGTAGTCTGGAAAGGCTTACAAATGTTGCTGTCCAGGCCAAGGCCTTCAAATAGTACAATAGTAAAGACAGACTGGGTCACAGGATACCAAACAATCAACAGTATGTAATGCAGATGTATAGTTCAGCAGCCTCTATCTACACTCTGTACACAATACCTAGGGGGTAAAGACCTCAGCTGACACAATGGGATGTAACTGTTACATAACGAGGCATAACTGACACCATCACAAGCACACTAACAAACCGAACAGTCTGTATGGCAGGTGGTAGTAGGCCTGCATTTACCCAAGGTTGATTGCATGTTAATGTACATTCAGATAACTTAAGGCAGCTCACCCCTGATACCCCCACATGTTGTAACAGCCTAGGTTAGTTATGGTGTATCCCCCCAGACTCAATAATACAGGACCATATACCACTATTACATACACTGGCCTCAGGAGTGCATAAGGGCACACATGTATTGTGTAGATGAAGCCCACACATATATATGGCCCCCAACCCCACTGTATGTGTGGGGGACACAACAGCAGTGGACTGATGGCAGGAATGGCAGCATGACATACTCACAGCCCACTACAGAACAACCCCTGACAGCATATCATATGTGCAAAGCCTGATATGTAGGTGGAGGACAGAGGCTGGAACACAGGCCCATATGTGGAAAACTGTTGTCATACACTAAGCAAGTTGCTGGTGTTACAGGATAGTCTGCAACATACCCTTAGTCAGGAATTTGAAGTTAGAAACAGAAATGGATGTAGCCATGTACTGATAGCACTCAGCACACACACTACCAATGAAATATCTGACACAAAACCTGTGTGGTGGACAGACAAAACATAATAGGCACATCTCTGGCCATCAAGAGGATAGGCCCACAGTTGAGAGCTATGCAGACAGACTGCATCCCAAGGTAAACTAGTATGTACACACAAAGCCTGTAACATCAGTACTATACAAGGCATACAACAACTCTACTCACACTCTGTCTGTAGTTCTGGAACCTCCCACAAATATCTAGCTGGTCTGAGTGTGCAGGTTCTCCTGTAAGAGATATTGCTACCTGCTGTTTGTAGCACTGATGCCCACACACAGGAAGGATGTCCATCACACAGGAAAGGTAAAGGGACCACACCCACATGATGTAGGGATTTATAGTAGGTGGTTGTCATGATAGTGGTAATGGGAGGTACTACACAGCAAGCTGCATGCAGTTAGCAAGTGGAAGACACTGATTAATATTACTGCTGCATGACATATGTTGTTTTAACATAATGTACACATAGCAGATACATACGGTGAGATATGGTTGTATACAAATAATAAGTCTATATATGTCTACATATACATACACATGTATACTCATACATATGTCTGTATACACATCTGTATAGTGCTACATATATATGGCCATGTGTACATTTCTTTGTATGTACATATATGTATATACATATATGTATATATAGATATATGTATATATAGATATACGTATATGTATATATAGATATATGTATATATAGCTATATATGTATGCACATCCTATGTCTACAGATATGCCTAGTTATGTTGGTATATATGTAGAGATCTATAACTATATGTGCATACATATCTATTCTGATATACCTACTACTGTCAATATATATGTAGATATCCATACGTATATGTGCATATGTATCTCAATCTGTATATGTGTAGACATATATTGCTCTGTATATGCATATATCTGGGTATTTATATGTGTATCTATGTGCATATACATATCCCTTTATATATGTCGATATGTATATGTGTACATATCTATATAGATAGCTGTGTAATTATATATACATATATTTTCACCATATGTCCTGAACATGGGGTATAGCCATACCTCAGCCTCTATAGTCCCAACTTTGTAGTGCATGGGGAAGTCAGGTATGTATAGCAGGTATATTTGTAGACTGTTGCTACTGTAATAGTGATTGCCTTCATAGACATGGTGTGTGTGTGGGAGGTCACATCTGCTTTTAACATGTGTGCCATTGGCTACTGACAGACATCCTAAGGACATCATAGTACAGTACCGTTGCTAGCAGGTAATGCTCCTGTGGACTACAGCAGAGATATTGGCCAATATATGTGGACATTCTGATGCAATCTGGACAGTTCAGTGGTATACACAGAACCCCTTAGTGCAAGACATGTGGACCAAGCCTGACAATGTGGATGTTAACAGCCATGTAGATGGGTATAACATGTAATGACTGGTATACATTTGCCCCCATAGGTTATGCATTCACAGACCCCTGTCTGTCCTGACACATAATAACCACTGGTACAGAGGTGCCATGGCCACATACTACCCACTAGATATTGAAATACATCTGTACAGCATCCCACTGCTCTGTCTGACATACATGGCTGTTAAGGGAGGCCTGGCAGTAGTACATCTGGCAAGTATCTGGACATGACATCTCACTGAGTACGTACACTTAGCTGCTAGGCATGTAACAAAGCACTGTGCAGGCTACAGGCAGACTGGCTCAACACTGGCCTACATTTCCTATGGGGGAATGCAGATGTACCTACATATATAGCAGGCTCTACAGGCATGTCACAGCACAGAGTATGATACATCTGTATGAAAGTGCATAACTGCAATCAATGTGAACACAGCCACAGCTACAGCCGCATATCGTAAGCTAGCATAGTAATACAGTATATTGGCTATCTGTTCAACACCATCCTCATATATGCCACTCACACCCTAACCCTACATATACTGAGCCGCTACACAGTGTGGTCCGATGCCTGTCTGTGGTATGGGACATGTGTGTGTATGACCCTACAAACATGTAAGCTGATGGGGTAACATATCGTGGAGCAGCATGTAACATCAGATAGAACAGGATCAAGAACAATGACATCTGCCACAGTCTGTACACAGGCCAAAGTACATATTAACAATACACACAGTGTCAACATTCACCATAAGTACACGGACAGTACTGAACACACAACCACAGAATGTCTGGGTTATGTCATCAAATATACCGCCTACTATACATAACATGTGTAGCAATCTGATATCTCACTGGCTTGTTATCAGATATAATGTCACTAATTATGGTGTACAGCACATATGCACCTCTTACTGCATGACATGTGTACAAAGGTTGACAAAGTTGTGGCTGGAGGCACATACACATGGCCAATACTGACATGTTGCTGTGATAACCACATACATTTACTGTTGTGACAGGGTTTGTTGCAACATATATCCTATGAGGGATATGAAGTCAGTAACTCTCATGGCTGTCACCATCTACATACTGCAATCCTCACACTACCTTCTGCAGTTCACAGATAGGTGCTCTGTGGGTAACACATGAAACAAAAGGCACCACACACTGCCCAGCCTGCAGATGACCCTACAGATGGAGGTTTCCTCATAAACATAGCACTGACATGGCAGGTATTAAAACATGTAGGACAGCCATATCCACAAATACCCTGTTAAACCAAAATTACTCCAAATGCAGTATAGAAGCACATACAGTTTGTAGTCAGGTCAGGCACATCCCCCTTCTGTGTGTTGGCCTGTTTCCACAGTGTATGTTGTTAGAGGTAAATCTCCAATCCATCTGCGATGCTGTTTGCTAAACAACAGATCGAGTTCCTGCTCACAGTGAATGAAAAGGCCCAACACCAACATGATGTTCCTAGATATTGGATAGTGTTTCCATGCAACTGGTTATGGGAATGTTACCACAGCTGTTCTACATGCAATCAGCTAGAAGAGGGCTGCAATTCATGCAGAGGCCATCAGCTGATCATGAGCATCACTTAAAATACACATGCTGCTGCCTAAGCAAAGCAGGTGTAGGTCTCCACATCCACCAGAGAGGGAGTGAGAGAGGCAGACAGAGGAAAAGAAAAGTCAGGGAGGGGTGGGAAGAGTAATACCTAAGCATGTTCGTGTCACACACCTACCAGCACAGGGTATCAAACCCCTGATGAATATGTAGTGCTAACAGATTTCTATGCAGCTGCTGGATGCACCACATAGGTTACATGTTGAGGAGCCCTCAAAACGTATATGTGATGGTGAGTGACATCTGCAACAGGGATATGGTAACTATACGGTAGGTGGAGTACACGTGCTTGTCCGCATGAACAGTTGACAGTGTCAGCACAGCCACACTCTCACAGGGATGCACACACATTAACACACTTGGCAGGGCCAGGAATACAACTCATCACTAGTGAGATTGCCCCAACACATTACTGTGCAGGTATCACATGCACGACAGGAGTCATATGGAGGTTATATGAGTGAAGTGTATGTGGAGGTGTCTGACATCAGACAGCATGCTTCAGTATGCCAATCGGGGTTGTAGTGAGTGTGAATGTGATCATACGCATCATACAACACACACACACACACACACAGCCAGTACTGACATACATGGGTGCATTGCTTCACAGGTATGTAGTGGTTAACTGCGCCAGATGGCTATACAAGGCTAGGTAATGGGTATACCTTGTCATTAGGCCACGTGACAATGGTTTGCATTGTGGCTCAGTAGTGTAGTTTCTGGATTTGCCCACACAGGTGGGTATTGTAATCACCATCCGGTTACCTTGGTGACTATTGCATGTTGCCAATGCTGTGCATTGCTTGCCATGTATGTATTCCTTAGTCAATGACATGGATGGTGTCTGGGATGTGCATACCTCCCACATGTATGTACAGTGACATGTGGAACTGTACCTGCGGTGTCTGGCCCATGTTGTGTACACAGATTGTTATCAGATGTGCCAGTGCTGGCCTCATGTGGAGGAACTGTTAATGGACAGCAGGTTTACCCTGCACCTACATTGATAGCATGATATCAGTATTCCCTGGTGTTAGTGGCATCTGTCCATACAGGGCATGTTTTCAGGCATGGTATGTCCTTTGTGGGTCACATTTGATGGCACCGCAGGTGTTGCAGGTGTCCAGTAGGGAACACGGGGAAGGTGCACTGTCAGCATGTATGTGCCTATTGGACTGATGGACGGGGTGCCATGCCCACTGTAGCCCACTGCAATCACACCATGGTTACTATCAGTGGGCAATATGCAGGGTATTACCAACATAACGGCTGTTGCCTAGGCAAGTGTGTGTGTGTGTGTGTGTATGAGACATGGGTTGAGAGTGTTCTCTGGGTAATACTAAGGTGTATGAGACATGGGTTGAGAGTGTTCTCTGGGTAATACTAAGGTTGCTCTCATTTTTCACCTGGCCTTGATATTACATGTAGGGATATGGATTTGCACCCCAGCCTCTTGGCTATTTTACATCTGTTATCCTTGTATGGTGGACATTGTGATATATACTGGGGCCACCATAAAAGAAATTATCAAAACCCACTCCACATTGAGTCCAGTTGTTACACACTCACAACCACCTCCACACAGGATACAAATTGCAAACACAGACACACAGACACACACACATCTGTCATGTCTGGGATTAGAACTCCTACCTAACTAGTTTATTACACTACAGCACTACCCAGTTATAGGATGCACCATGGAGATTACTGGAGTACTTTTTTCCCCAAAGGTGTATTTCACAGTGAATTACATCATCAGGATTGCCAAAGTAGGGCATTTGAATTGCAGTGAGTGTGACTAGCCTAAAAAGCATTGCTCTCTACACAGACAGAGACAAACACACACACAGTTGCCATGTCTGTGATTAGAACTCCTACCTGACTAGTATATCGCACTACAGCAGTACACAGTTATAGGACACACCATGGAGATTACTGGGCTACAACTTTTCCAAAGGTGTATTTCAAGGTGGATGACATCAGCAGCCTTGCCAAAGTGGGACATTTGAATTGCAGGGAGTGTGACTAGCCTAAAAAGCATCGCTCTCTACACAGACAGAGGCAGACAGACACACACACACACAGACACACACACACACACACACACACACACACACACACACACACACACACACACACACACACACACACACAGACACACACACTTGCCATGTCTGGGATTAGGACTCCTACCTAACCAGTATATCACACTACAGCAGTACACAGTTATAGAAAGTGCCACAGAGATTACTGGGCTACAATTTTCCGAAAGGAGTATTTCAAAGTGGATGACCTCAACAGCCTTGTCATAGTAGGGCTATGGGGAGGGCAGTGTATGTGCATGGGCCATAACCCATTCATCTAGAGGTTGACACACACATGCAGGCACATGCAGGGTTATATTCCACAGGTACGTGTATATAGCTGCGAGATGACTACTTCCTTGTGCAGTCATGTTGCACAGCTAGCACTTGCACCACATAGTCTGTAATGCTGACAGATATCAGCGGCTAGTATCTACAGTGAGCGACATCTGAACCTCATGTGGTTGTAGCCATTTGGCTGTGTGCTGAGTGGGACAGGCCTTATAATGGATGGCTCCTTGTCACAGTCACTCTCTTTTACACATCTATGTACATCTACATGTGGCTTATTATAGTGTGTTGTCCTTGGATATATGTCTGTATTCCTATCCACTGCGTGTGCAAAGCATGAATGGTTCATACTGAGGAGTGTCTGCACTAACATCTGCAACTGCCAGACATGTATGGTTCACTGTTATTTGCAGACATGGGCTTCATTTGTTTGTATGTGAGCATGCCCAGTATGACCTTTCAGTATGTTGTTGTCTGACATTGCCATCATTTATTAAGTGTGTGAGCATGCCCAGTATGGTCTTCTGCATTGAATGTGTGGATCGATTCCAGGTAGTTTGTACTCCAGTGCATACCTTTTTGTTGTACACCTACAGGTAGAAAACTGTTTCTGCAGGGTATCCGTCGATCATTTGGCGATATGGGGACAAAGTGTGCAAGGGATGTTGTGTACTGTAGGTGACTGCGTCTGTGCGGCTTCAGCTGCATGGTACAGCTGTTAGCAGAGATAGTCAGACATGTGTACTGTTATACACTGTGATGTTACTGTCCTCATGTACTGTCAGGTGGGCATTCTTGCTCACAGTGATGTCTTGGAGGACAGGGGTGACTGCAGCTGTGTCATGTATTGTGGGCAGACACCTAAGTATTCATGGTAAGTTATGCCATTCTGGAGGGGGAGCTGCAGACACGTGCTGCTGGGTCTGTGTATCTGGTTCAGCACCTTGGTACAGTGCTGGTGGAGGATCCCATACTTGTACACCCATTGACATGGCAGTATGGCCTTATCTTGCTGTGGTAATACCTCATAGCTCTACTGATTCGCACAGGTTACTCAGAGGCAGGGGCCCTGGGTCAGGACATTACCCCTATTGTGGCGTACAGGCAGGTGTGTAGCCACCCATTTATGTGTTTGCAGCCACGGAAAGTGTGTGCACACAGCTTGGTGTCGGACCCTGCACATTCCATGCTGCCCATGCTCCCACCCCCTTCTGTTATTCTAACCTCTTTCATACATTATGCATACATTCTCTGATACTTTCCATAAGTTTATCACCCCATCACATGTGTGTGTGTGTTAGTGTTGGTCCACAGTTCATGCAGTGGGACATGGTGGACATGTTACTATGGTTTGTCCACATGTCCTTGCATATGGCTTATGTGGAGTGTGCTATGTTGTTATTTGGGTGTCCATGACATAACATGCATTGGCAGTACATGTGAGACACAGGCTTTTAGCAGAGGCCTGTGGGCTATTAGGTGTTCTGCAGGCCAGATGTAGCAGGATGTTGCATTCTGTCAGTCATACAGTCTCAGACCACCATACAATATATTCCCATGAGGTGACAGGGTAGGTGTGATAGGTGTTCATGCCAATACCTCCTATCAGTCTTGATCAGGTGGTGTGGATGCTGGCAGGGTGCTATGTGCAGCTAGGGACACACCTGCATGGAACACCTGCACTGCGTGCTGCATTCTTCCACTATTGCCATATACAGGCGGGATCATATTGTACCCATTCCCCACAGCAGGGATATGACCAGAGAGGTGCCTGTGGGTGGTGTTTGCGTGAGTTGGATGCATGTGCGCTATGGACACTACTTGCATCTGACACACAGATATGCATGGGGCATTCCAGTTATGCTGGCATGTGCAGGTACATCAACTGTTTCCTAATACATCAGTCCTACCTCCTTTGTGTTCTGCAAGTGTTTGGGCAGACATCACCGTTATCCCCTACTACAGGGCCCGTTAATCTGATGCATACCTGTATGTACAATTCCAAGGGTGTCTCCATTTCACAGTGATACAATATATACTGTATGTCTGGGGTACTTTCCCCTGAGTACTGATTGCATATCTATCCCAACAGCCATGACATGTCAGTCTTTCAGATGGTGACGCATTTTACCACTATACATAGCATGTGTTATACTGGTGGAAATTGTCTTTGGCACTGCAGTTTTGAGGGCTTGTCCCTGTCATTAGCAGTAGTGGGCAATGGCCACCAGGTCTTACCTCAACATGCATACATACTGACCACTCTCACACAATATGAAACACACACCAGCGTAACACACACACAGACCTGCATATTGTGCAAATGCTACAACCTATCCTGCTACCTTGGCCACCTCTGGGCATCTGTGCTCCACTGGTATTATACCTACTGATACATGTTACTATATTTCTATGCAGGATTGGGGGGCACAGTTGACTGTTACTACATTTCTACATAGGATTGGAAGAGACACACCTGACTGTTTCTACATTTCTACACAGGATTGGGAGGCACACCTGACTGTTACTACATGTCTATGCTGGATTGAGGAAAGGGGAACACCTGACTGTTTCTATGTGTCTATGTAGGAGTCAGGGGGCACACGTGACTGTTACTACATTTCTTCACAGGATTGGGGGTGGCACATCTAACTGTTTCTACATTTCTACACAGGATTGGGAGGGCACACCTGACTGTTTTTACATTTATACGTAGGATGGGGGAGGGCACATCTGACACTTGTACACATTTGCTATGACTGTACTGCTATGTCAGGTCCTCCATTTCATTCTGTATTCTAACCTATCATGCTGACTAGAGGCATGTCAGTGTACTACTGTTCTTAGCTTTGATTGACCTACATATTAGTTTCTGACTTCCTGCCCTTCAGAACTAACATCCCACTGCCTGGCCTGCTGTAGTCTGTCTGTGTAGGCCTGGGGGAGGGAGGTTACCCATAGGCATATTTCAGAGGCCATAGCACAGCCTTTGTTTCTGTTTGTCTACACCTGTCCTGCTGTCTGAGACTGTTGTTGGGTATGTGAACCTCCCTGACTGGCATGTGAAAGTCATATGGACACACATGTGGCCCAGCACATTTCCTGCAGTGGGTTTTGTCATCCTATGTAATACTGGCTACTATGGTGACACCAGTAATTGTTACAGATCTCATGGTGCCACTATAGGTGTCTAATATCTGCTGGCATACCATTCAGCCACCCAATTCTCTTGTATGCTTACATCCAAACCATAGATACAGGTAACAACACATTCTACTCCATTCGGCAATTGGTACGTTGAATGACTTACCTTCTGGGTGTCCTAGTATTGAGGGTGGTGCTGCAGGGCTGCCTATGTTGGATGTACATAGTACATTCCCTACACATGGTTAAGCACAGATAGTGTCACGTTTGGCATCCCTTTTACTGTATATAAGAATCAAAGAGAGATAGGTTCATAGGTTCATAGGTTCATACTAGGCTATCTGCCCGAGGGCATTTATAAGCCTAGCCCACTGTTTTGTGGCTTACGCCACCCCTTTAGTATGGGGAACTATACCCATTATTTTGCTGTGCCTCTGTCGAGCAGTGACACTGAGGTAATTCCTGGGGTATATCTGCGATCTCCCATCCATTGGTCAAGATTTCTCTTGAACAAGGCCAGCGAGGTGCTCTGCCTCACATGTACCGGGATTTTGTTCCACAGCATAGGGAGTCTTTGGGTGATGAATCTATCCCTCCAGCACGTCCTATTAATAGCCGTGTCGAGGTTTAAGTCTCCCGCCCTTGTGGCTCTGATGGATCTAGATTTTTGAGGTGAAGCATATTCATCAAATCTGGGTTTGACATGGCCTTGTATGTTAGGCAAAGGTCACCTCTGAGCAAGCGTGGCGACTGAATAGAGCTGGAGTTCTTTCAGTCGGGCAGCATAGGACAGATTTTGAGACCCTTTATCCTTTTGGTGAGGAACTTTTGTGGCCTCTCCAGCTGCTGCAAGTGTCGGGTCAGATACATTCGAATGGGGCATTGTACTCAATCATTGGTCTGATGAGTGATGAGTAAAGGGAGACTATGACCTCCCTTGATCTAGATGAGAATCCCTTCATGATAAGGTGGGCAATGTAGAAGGACTTCCTAACTACTTTAGCTACATGGGTGTCGAATGACAGACTACTATCAACCTGGGTCCCCAGGTCCCTGATAACTTCTTCTGTGCTCAGTGGATTGCCACCTATTTGGTAGCTAGGGGTAACCTTGTTTTTCCCGAAGGGTATGACTATGCATTTTTGGCATTTAACTTTAGGCGTGGCTCTGGCACCAGTTATCCATTTCTGTGAGACCCTTCTGAAGGATATCTGTGTCAGATGTGTTTTCTACTATGGCCCAGTTTGCAGTCATCTGCAAACTTTGTCAGCCATAACCCTCCTGTGTTTGCTTGTACTTGAAAAGTAGATGCCAAACAAGAGTGGGCCCAGGACTGAGCCCTGTGGGACACCACTTGTGACAGGCTTTGAGTCTGACATGGCGCCAGCAACTCTGACCCTGTGGGTTCTGTCACTCAGCCAGTTTGCAACCCATCTTGTGATGTATGGGTTAACATTTAAGCTGATGAGTTTTCAATGATACCCGAGTGGGGTATTGTATCGAAGGCCTTAGCCAGATCGAGGTAGGCTGTATGGACTGCCTTTCCCTCATCAATGGCTTTGGTGACTGTTTGAAAAAGTCAACCAAGTTTAAAAGGCATGATCTGCCTTTGACAAAGCCAAACTGGGTTGGATCCAAAGTCTGCAAATTCCTATGTCTTTATTTATGAGGTCCATTATGATCCTCTCCATGGCTTTGCAGATAAGGCTTGTCAAGCTAATGGGCGGTAATTTCCAGGGTCTGTGGAGGCACCGCCTTTGTGAAGTGGGACCACAGTTGCAGTGCGCCACTCCTGGATGTATCCAGAGGTAAGACTTTGATTAAACAGCTGTCCTAGCTGTGGGTTTAATTCCTCATTGAGTTCGTGGAGCACACAGCCGGGACACCATCGGGTCCCATGGATGCTGTGTTTTTGCTTTGGAGAGAGCAGTTCTCACTTGGGCTGGAGATGTTTGGGGGCTGCACTCATTTGGTATAGATATCTCTCCTTTTGGGGGAGGGAGAAGTTTGCACTGAACCTGTCAGCCAGTATGTTGGCAATGTCTGTAGGATCAGTAATCTTCACATCATTTTGAACTAGTTCTGAGCATATCTGGGAGTTTCCTCCTAGGTTTCTAACATAGCTAAAGAAGGCCTTATGATTGTCTTTTGAGTCTTTAGCTATTTTTCTCTCGAAATTTGCTTTGGATGATTTTATGAGAGCTCTTAGTTTTTTACTTATAGTGATCAAGGGTGTCTTACCTTTTAAGGATTTTGCTCTATCTTGTAGTAGATGTTATTCCCCAGGTCCCTCCTATGTCAGTGTATGTACTATGTGTTGTCTCTTTGCCAAAGCCAGGGCATACTGGGCATGCCTCCTTCTGCCTACTGGAGCAGGCTCAGGTTGTTCCTCCTCTGGGTCACTCTGTGCCTGTGCAGGCCTTGGCAATGGTGGGGGGCTGTGTGCGCAGGATCATATTGTGTAGCATGGCACATATGATGACAATTTGGGTACATGTAGCTGGTGAGTACTGCAAGGCACACCTAAATCATCATTTCTTTGCCTACATTAACTTAATTCAGAGATCTTGCTCAGAACACCTTTTCATAAATCTTTTGCATGCATGCCTCTGGCCTACCTTACTCATTTTCTCAAACCTTCATTGTTTGTTTTTCTCATCCATTGTACCCATAATATTGTTTTCCTCTGTAATATTGTCAATTTGTCTCTATTCGTATGTATTTGTATGTCTGTTTGGGGCTTTTCCCCTCGGGTCTCCACTGAAAAAGGGTAATTCTTACCCAGCTGGACCAACCCGGTTAACAAATGCAAATAAATAAAATTAATAAAATGTGTCCAGGCACCAGAACCGTGACTTGAGCATCCCAAACACATGCTCTATTATAATTCTGGTCTGTGCATGTGCCTTATTATGGACTTCTTGTTCGGGTGTGTGTGCATTTCTGATGGGTGTCACCAGCCACGTCTCCAGTGTGCATCCAGCATCTCCCACTAGGTGACCATAAGGGATTTCCCCATTGGCAAATCTGTGGTACAGCTGTGTCAGATGCCAGGTGTGGGACTTGTGATAGCTTCCAGGGCAGCCAGCACACACATTCATTATTATGCCCTGGGCATCACACATGACCTGTCAGTTGATGGAAGGAAAGCCCTTGCGGTTGATGTAGACCCTACCCCACTCACCGGGTGGTGCTTTGATGTGCATGTGCATGCAGTCTATAGCACCCACTACCTCAGGGTATTCTGCTATTTGGTGGAACAGTTGCATATTGTGGCCAATGCCTCATGGGTGTTGGGGAAATATATGTGCTCAGTGACATGTGCTGACATGGCATCCAGGAACTGGTGGAGTACCCTGGATTAGTAACCAAACCAGAAGCCAAAAAAACAGTGAAAACTGTTTATTGGAACACAGCAACAGAAACAAAAGGTTTAACGCTTTCATCCATCAGGACATCATCAGAACAATGAACCAGCCCATTCAATCAGTATAAATAGTAATTAAAACCGTCACATGACTCTAAGCTCATTAATTAAACAAATATTAATAAAAACTGTGAACAATCCATTCTAAGATAAAAACTATTTAAATAAAAATACTAAAAGTTCAAGTGCAATCACATTAACATTCTAAACTTTTTAGAAATAAAATAGGTGAAATGGAGCAAGTGTCATTAATACCTGGCTCCACTAGGGAATTTAGCTTGAGCTGCAGTTTCAATTACCTCACAGGTAAATGTTCTTCCACAATTCTACCCCTATCATCCCTCTTAAGCTGTTCTATGACAAAATACCCAAATTTGTGGCCAGTGTTTTTTTGGATATAAGGAAAAAAAAATAACCGGACTACCAAGGTAATTCACAGCACTTTAATAGTACCAAATAACTAAGTTATTTGGTACTATTAAAGTGCTGCGAATTACCTTGGTAGTCCGGTTATTTATTTTTTTCCTTACATGTGCTTTTGAAGTCCCTTGTGGACTGTTTTGTAGTTTTTTTGGATATATTTGAACAAAGCATTCGTGTCTTTTTTATTTTTAATATCTCTTTCATGTTCGTATATACTTTCTCTCACCCATCTAATAGTTTTGCTTATGCAATAGGCAGAACAATCCAAACAGCAGGCAGCATAAATAGCCCATTTGGTGTTACAATTATATTTCTTCTTAATGAGAACCTTAAACCCATTAAGAAAAAACTGACAGCCTACTAATATATGAGGACAAGTTCTACAACATCCACACTTGGACATACCTTGGGTGCCAGATGAAATACAATCCCTGCTATGTGTTCTCTCCAATAACTGTTTGAAACAAAGGTCCTTTGTATAAACCACAATTGGTTTATCACCTAATAATCTACACAATTGGGGGTTTGCAGATATCAGTAGCCAATTATTTCTCACTGTTTGCACAATTTCATGACTATCCAAAGAATAGGCACAAATAAAGGACCTGTTGTACTTATTTCCATCACACACCTGAATTTCACTTCTGGTAGCATCAGAGCCCACACCCAAGTTCCCAGTGACATTATCTTGAACTCCCCTATTATTATGATATAACAAAGGGAGGAGAAATCCACTTTTCCTCTTACTTGCCACTTCATCAAATGTAGGTTTTAAAAATTCCATGGGATATCCCCGTTAGTAAACATTTCCAAAAGAATCCGACATTCATCCCCAAAAACCTCATCCTCAGAAATCATTCTGGCAAGTCTAACCATTTGGCCTTTTACCACTGATTTCTTCTGGCTTAGAAAAGGTGCTTTTACGAAAAATATCATTAGCGGACCGGAGTTCCGCTGTGGCGACCCCTAACCGGGAAAAAGCCGAAAGCAACAACAACATTAGATACTAGACATTTCTTTCTCAAATACTTAGTAATAGTCATGTCCAAATAAGAAATACTTGAATCACTACACCCATGAACAAATCTTAAAATTGACGTTGTGGAATTAATGTATGGGAAAAAGCTGTTAAGTCTTTTTTCACTATTTTTCCAGACAATAAAAATATCGTCCAGAAAGCGGGTGTAAAAGGTAAACTCAGAGCAAAAAGGGGAATTAAATGCAAAATGTTTTCCCCAAAAGCTCATAACTAGATTTGCAAAACTGGGGGCACACGCTGCCCCCATTGCTACACCCCTGACTTGTCTAAACAGTTGTCCCTCAAAAAAAAATTGTTTAACAAGACCAATTCCACGAGTGCACTGATAGTGTTAATACGATCTTGGGACAAAATACCTATCGCTGCCAAAATATCCTCGAACCATCTAAGCCCAGTGTCATATGGGATGACAGAGTATAGGTCAAAAACATCAATAGCAACCATATATAATTAGCCTGAAAAGGTACATTCCCTATTTTCTTTAAAAAATCCCAGGAGTCTTTGCAAATCTGGGAAATAGTCCCCAGAGAAGCTTTTAACCAATGGTCTATAAACTTGGAATATTAGTAAGTCTTACACCTATTACCATCCACAATAGGTCTGGGGAGGTTGTATATCCTTATGGATTTTAGGAATCCCGAATATACCTGCTATCATGGGCTATTTGTTATGCAAAAAATCATACTCATCTAAATCAATCTGCCCTTGAAACAATGTCTAATAGCTGAACATCAGTTCTAGCATAGGCCACATTAAGTTAATTTTTAGAGATTTCTTGATAAGTATCAGTTAACAATAATGCATTCATCCTATTGTTATAATCAATTAGGTTCATGATAACTACCCCTCCCCCCTTGTCAGGTTTCATGATACGCAAAGATTTGTCATACATAAATTCAGACAACAACTGTATTTCAGTTTCACTTACGTTGACATAATTGTTCCCTGGTTTTTGGATAATGTTCCTAAATTCATTAGTGCACACTTGTTCATACTTCAACAAAACCCCATGTACTGGGGGACTGAATTTGCTAGATCATTTTAAAACATTACTTGAACAAACATTATTCACATTAGTACCATTTGCATTAAAAACACAGCCATATTAAGCTTGCGAACATAAAGTTTCAAGTCAATTAAAGTCTGATCAATTTTAGCCCTGCTGGCAGGAATAAATCCAAACCCATTTGCCAGTAAATTGGCGTGCTCAACAGTAAAATCTTTATCAGAAAAGTTAAAAATGGTAAAGTCTTTATTTTGAGTTCAGTAGCTGTTTTGTGATGTTAATGCCATCTGTAATGGCTAAGCTGCCCTCAATCAGCTCTACCGTTTCCGTTTCGAGCCATTCCTCTTGAACCCTGCCTTGGGTCTCCCCTTGTCGCTGGTAAAAATCCTCAGAGTACCCCACGTTGTTTGAAGATGAAAAATTCACCCTTTGAGCCTGAATACGTTCAGACCGCCTCAGTTCAACAGTTCCTCTTTCCTCTTGCACTTCTCTAGAGGCATGGTTTTCATTAGGGAAACCCTTCTGGGTCCCCATAGGTTGAGGGAAATGCTCGTCAGTGGGTTTGTCTCTAGGTCCAATAGGATTCAAAGATAAAAACTATTAGAATGGATTGCTCACAGTTTTTATTAATATTTGTTTAATTAATGAGCTTAGAGTCATGTGATGGTTTTAATTACTATTTATACTGATTGAATGGGCTGGTTTATTGTTCTGATGATGTCCTGATGGATGAAAGCGCTAAACCTTTTGTTTCTGTTGCTGTGTTCCAGTAAACAGTTTTCACTGTTTTTTTTGGCTTCTGGTTTGGTTACTAGTCTGTGAGGTGAGGAGTACCCTGGATGCTGATGCCTGTGAGATCCCCATCATATCTGCAGTTGGCCTTTGGAAGGTACCTGTAGTTAGTATTCTTAGGCCTACACATACCTTGGTATCCACTGGGATGGGATCCCCTCTGTTAGTTCTGTGTGTCAGGTGTGGCCGGCACAGCTCAACAGTTTGCTGTAGGAGGTCCCTGTCCACCCTATAGTACTCCATTATCTCCAGCTCATGTAGCCCCTGGTAGGTTACCCTGGGTCTGCACTCTCTTCTCCGTCTCCTCACTGTGGGTTGGTCGACAGCATTCACATCCTCACCACCCTCAGCCTATTCCACAAGTTGTATGATAGCTACTGCAGCCCCTATCATTTTGTTGTTTTGTTTGTTAAAACTTCCCTGCTTGTATACACTGGTGGTGTAGAGTATGGGAAAAACCAGAGGGGAAGGTGTTTGCATAGTTTATAGGTGTTTTTCTGGGCTAGGCTGGTCTGCTGCTTGTGTAATTGGTTGATTCTGATACATTTCACCTGCCAACTATGCTAGTTCTCCTAGATTGTCTGCCTACTGCTGTTTTCCCTACCCATTGCCTTCCTGTTTAAGCCCAGGGGTGTGCCACTCAAATAGAGTGCTCAAATATGCACAGAGCTGCTATTTCCTGGTATACATTTTTTTTTCCTTTAAAACCCAGTGCGCAGTGCGCACACCCACTTAGGCAATGTAAAGAGTGCTAGGCAGCCTCAGACACATCCCCTTGCCTAGCTGTGCTAAGCTAGGAGAAAACCTGAGCTGCAGAGCTCCAATCTGCTTACAGTATGCCTGACACACCCCCCTATGATGTCAGCTAACTCCTAGGCTTGCACCAAGCTATTCCTGCTCTTACACTGTTGGGAGCTGACTAGCATGCTGAGGAAATCTGGGATTCACTATCATTCCCCTCATTTGCATAGGATTGCCTGCTAATGCATAGTTACATGTCTCACACTGAGCCTCCCCCTTAGCAACCACTACTCACTGGCCATGTTGTCCTCTGCCTGCCATTGCCTTTAATGGCAGAATAGTGATTTTAGTTAGAATGCTTATTTTAGGTTTATTTTCTTATTTTCCCCCCGATTCTATTTTTGCACTGCTACCCTACGCTTAAACAGCCGAGATCGACTAAAAAAAATAAAAGTTGATTTTTTTATTTTTAAACTGTTTTTAATGCTAATGATCTTATACTTGGCCGTTGGTATGCTTCCTGAATGATATGCATCCTTTATTTGGAGCTGTCACGGCTCCATTTTGGAATTTGCAGAAATGTACTCGGTTACTAACCGAGTACATGTCTACAGATTACACTAGTCCTGCATGGTCGGTTTCCAGCTTCCTGGATCACAAATTCACCTAATTTGCATGAATTTCTCCTGAAAATGGGGTAATTTGCATGTAAGGGCTGAGTCCGTGCAGGATTAGTGCAGGAGAGCTCGTGCACGCCCCTACAGACTATTCCTGGATCGCACGGCAGACATATTGCCTGCTAGAGATCCTGCATTAATCCTGCATGCCATGCAAGGCTTGCAGAATCCAGGGGTATGTGAGTATCTTAAGTGGTTGCTGAGATATTGTAAGTTGTTTACAAAATATTGTAAATGTAATAGTTACTGTGTTTACTGTGACTTATACAATTTGGTTAAAAAATAGAATATAAAGAATACTACTACTATAAAATAGTTTGTGCTGAAGAGTTTGCCATACATACTTCTTTCATAATCCATTTGGTTCCAGAGATATAAACATTTGTTTGAAATGTGAGGACATAATTTGATTCTGTCATAAAGCTTAGAATCTGTCCATTGGAAGTTACAGTGCAAATGTGCTGAACTTCTTTGGATGAATGAGTTCATTAAAATATCAATATGTTCATCACTTTAGTTGATAAGGATGACCTGAGGTTGAAATGCTGACAGTTGCAAAGATCGTTTTCATCTTTTTTTCAACTTTATAAAGGGAAAACTGCTCACTGTTTATATTAGACTAAAATTTCTACATGCTATAGTGAAAAGGGAATAAATATGTTTATTTTACCCAAAGTGCTAAGGTCCCATTTATTAATTCCACCAATTTCATTGATATTTATTTTCTCATGCATTCAATATCCTGGCTTCCAATCAAGAGTTTAGACCAAATTGAATGATTTGCGTTTTCCAGTTTCAGACAACTTAAGCTTTCCTGACTGTTGTCTTTCTGTGCTGAAGATGTTTGTGAATACATCTACCCCTTTCAAACTATTAACTATTAAGATCTTATCAGTGAAGATTATTTTCTTTATCAGTTCTAGTTTTAATAATTTTTACTGTAAAAGGCTTTATTTCCAGTGTTGGATGTCAAATTATGCATTTGTCCATCTTTTTTCCTAACTCTTTCAGTTCTGTCTTCTTTTATAACTCTGTACACCCAGTTCAGTGCATTTTAGTCTCATATATTCTAAGTATGTATTATGTTATTTCTTTCTTTTAGTTTCAGACCCACAGGGAAACTTTTCTGGTCAGAATATTCAGTGATCTCAGAAGAGCACTCATTAATATACAGGTTGAATAAAATGTCTTCTTCCAATGGACCATAAGCAGTTGAAAATAGATTAAAATATCATTGTGCTGTACTAAGATCTGCTTCTCCAGTTCCTGTTCAGGAGGTTCCAATTACCCTTTTTAAGAAGACAGTGTTTTTCAGTGTTCCTTATATGCCATAAAACATGTTAATTCCATAGTCTTCAGATTGCTAGAACCTTAAATGGGATATCACCAAGCACAATATTAGGTTCTACTTGGCCTGGTTCTGGAAAGCTGCCTTCTGTTTTGCTTTTGACACGCACAACTTACTGCCTCTCTGTTCTCTTTTTTCCATCTTTGTGAATTATTTCACCTAGGCAGTACCAAATGGTCAGTTTTGATCAGTGTACCATCCCGGTAATCAAATCTAAAATAAAAATAAAATAAAGTCACTAACTTTTGGCCCTAACGTCTGAGGCTAAATGCCATGAGATATACTCATATCTAAAGGACCCTAATAAAACTATCAGAATCCTCTCTCCTTTAGCTTGTGATGAGTGATTATACCTATTTCACTTTCTACTCACAGATGTTTTATGTGGGAGTTTCTGATTTTCATGGGAATCCATAATGTTGCCTCAATATTTTGCTCTGTCTCATGTAAAATAATCCAGTATACAGAAAAAAGAATGGAATTTAGAAACGTTCTTTTTTTTAAATTCTAAACATGCGTACTTCAAATCCAGCCTACCATACTTCCAAATGAATAATACCTATAAATGAAAAGTATTCATGGTTCTAGGCCTTTGGTCCTCATACTTTTTACTTTGTCTGTCAGTCTAGAGTAAAGAGGCTAACGTCAGTGGTAGAATATGCTTCCCAGTGCTCCCTTCCCCATTATGAAGTACTGCAAATTTAATATGTATTACCTTGTAATCCATAGTTTAAAAAAGGCAGGAAAATACAGTTAAAACAGATTAAATGCAGCTGTTACATTTCATCATCATGATATTAAAGGACTTAATAGATCTAATTAAAATGCCAAGACCCTGCATGCTGTTATCCAGTATTTAAGAAATAGGTAGTGGATGCAATTAAAATGATTACACACAGCCTTTTTATGTTGTCTTCAAATTAAATAGTAGCTAGTGGATCTAAATGAAATTAAAGGCTTACTTCCATTTTAAACTCTGGGTCTAAATGTATAAATGTATGAACTGTCTATTTTGGAAATGATAAATGAAATACCAAAATGTTATTTATATGAATTCATGACTTAGTTTTTGTAAATGAGAACCTGGTAATTTTTTTGTTTTAAGTAAACATATTTTATTGAGTTTTGATACAACAATCAGTAAAAAGCTATGTAAAAAACAATGAGATACCTTTTAACACATTTTTTATCATGAGAGGACAGCATATCATATCCATGAAATATATAACCACACAAAAAAAAAACAGATTTATCACAAATAACGTGTTCCTCTGATAAATTTTGGTGAAAGCTTTCGTGAATTATTTTTTTAACAATATGAAATCTAACTTAAAAATGTTATTTTTGCAATTAACAAAGAGGGTCAGCACATATAAAATAAAAATACTCCACTTCCAGTCTTCATACAAGATTTTATGTTTTTTTCTTTAAGTTGGTAAATAATTTTGTCAACATTATGGTAATTTTGATGCAACTCCAAAAACACGTATAGTATTTTCTATCTTGTTTAAAACAAATAAGTATACTAAAGAAGTTAAAATTTCAAGTGATGCTAGTTTATGAACATATTTCACCAAATATCATAAATTGCTGACAGTACATTTTTGAGAATAGTAGAAACTTTTATGCACCTTACCACATTTCTCCAAATGTTCAATTTTAGGCAATCTGATCAATATTTTGAAATATGGATTTGAGAACAATATAATGCCCTTACCACACTGTTATAAACAAAAGCAATGTCATGATTCTGCTTGAGATTAAATAGCCATGAGTGAAGAGTTTTTAACTTACTCTAACACAATAACTGGAACTTAACTGGCAACTGCTATCTAAATTAAGTTTATAATGGACCTGTGTTATGCCTCAGATTCTATGCTAAAGCTAAGTTTGAAGTTTGTTAACTTTTGTTCATTTAATGTGTCTTAAATAGTCCTGCCTCCTTCTAGAGAAACCTGTAGCATCTAAAGAATAAAGTTTTACTACCTGTGTAAAGGCTGGATTGCCTTAGAACAGCTGACATCATTTAAAGTTAAACTGGCAACATATGTGCATGTAGTCTTGCTTGTTTCAATAATATGTCTTTAATGGGTTTGAGACATTTAGAGAAGTGACATAAGATTGGTCTACGAAAGGAAGAACTAGTGGACCAATCCTAAGTCAGGTCTTATTGATATTGGTGTACTTACCTATGATGGTGTATCAGATCGGTGTTATTAATATGTCCTGAGATCATTAAAAGCTATGTAAATCTTGTAATAGAATAGTATATTTTTAATATGGAAATCTTTAGGACTCCATTGGACTTAGGATCCATTGGATTAATTAATTCAACAGGTTAATTCAAAAGGTTTGCTGTTCAACAAGAAGGATATAAAAAATATCAGTCTTAATGAAATACTCCCCTGGAATTCCAAAAAAACTGTATTATTTTAAAAGTAGAATATTTTGGAAAAAATATTTCAAAACTGACATCCTGGATATTATGCTAAATTGTATATTATTTCATTGGTCTTGATCAGTTCTTACCTTACAGAGAACATTGTTGAAATTAGAGGTGATAGATATTCTTAAATTAGATTTATATTTGATTCCTAAATATCTTATTTCAGTCAAAGAAATCATTAATTGTGTTAAAACTGGATTAGCAGTCTGGTTGTTTGAATATAGCAGAATAAAACAGAGTTCTCAAGATTGAACATATTCATAGGAATGCTGCTAGAGATCTGCATTTTGCCTACTAGTTGACACAACACATTATTGGGAATCTGTAACTAAATCATGATATCATAGCCAAAAGAGATTGATGTCATTAAATTGCCAAATGCTCTTCCCACATTTCCATGAATTTCCAGTCTCTTTGAGTATACAGTATATATGCAGAGCTTATGTGTATTTGAAATAATTGTACTGCCATTACTGTGGTCAGTTTCACTTTGTATCGTTACACATCTGAGACATCTCAGGGGACAGTAAGTAAACAGTGATATAATCTGCTATTTTGGCAGCTTTCCTTTAAGACAAATGATAATCATTTATTCAAAGAATATTTAGTAAAATACACTACACTAGTAAAGTGAAATTGACAACACGATCACATGAATAAGATGTACCAGTATAGAAATAACAATGCAATGGATAATATGCAAATCAAGTTTACTTTAATAATACAACAGCTATGTAGCTACATAACTCAGTATTTGCTATCACAACCTGTAAGAAAATCACTCCATTTTGATGTTCACATTAGTCTACCAACTTTACAATGCTTAAGAGATTATTCTAATTGGTAGATGATGAGATATATTATATGCGATGTTACACCCCCAAGATTGTCATCATGCGGTGGTGCAGTGCCTTCCATTCATGTATTCAGGGTATTGGCTACTACAGTATCATGATTAGGGTATGCTTCAAAAACAGTTTCTTTGTCTGGATGTTGTGACACTTTTCAATTAGAATTGTTTCTTATTGACAGCCTGTCAGACACATCATTGTTTGGAGATGAGAACAGTCAGGTTCTTTGCATATGTCTCTGCTATCTCTAAGGCTAGGACCAAACTTAATCTCAGCAATTTAGGACCTTAGTGTACTGGCTTGAGAAATCACAACAGCTTTGTCTTGCTCCATGTTTCTCAAGTGGATTCTGGATTTTAAATATATCAGCAGGCCTCAGGGTAGGCAGCAATTTGTCCCGGAGGCATAGCTAAGGTGGGTCAAAGGGGGTGGTTGCCAGACATAAGGTGTTAGGGGACACAATGGATATGCCGATGTGGCAATACTGCAGTGTAAACATTCAGAAATGAATTATGATACTGTATTATAACAGCCATGGGTGAAAAATTTTACTTGTGGTATTATAACTATGGCAAGCTGCTTGTTACATTTGAGTGAAAAATAGCTTTATCTTTGTTTTTTTTTTCTTAATATAGACAGAACTTTTTGTGGTCCTCAGCTTGGATAGGACTTTTTTTGCAGTCCTTAACTCTTGAATGTAGATCACAAAACTGCACAGGGACTAGACAGCATAGCTACTGATGTGTCTTGGTCATCTGTTGTAGTACAACATTTATTCTTCTTGAGCTTTCTGCCATGCTAATTACAAATTTGGTATTTTCTCTAGTTGAAGTAGAACACATAGGTAAATAACTTTGTCTTTATTCTTTTGATCAACATTCATGAACACTAAAGTCCTACTGGCTGTAATGTAATGCTGTGTTAAGGATGTAGGTTAAGCACTTGATGTATACGATTGACACTGACACCACATTTTCTTTAACTGTTTGTTAACTGGGTAAGCCCCCACTGGATAAATTGCACCTTTTCAGGAGTGACTTAGGAGCATTGTTTGGTTAACAGCTCAGAGCCTTACACTTCTTTGCTACTTGCTAAACGACATTTATTCTGTCAGTGTACATGTTCACATATTAGCACATTTATCTGTTTCCGCCATAGATACTGGAAAGATGGTATTAGGATACAGGGTGACCAGGCTCCTGATCAGCCATGTGCTGCCATTCATAGATATCATAGAGGGGAAGCATCCATTGTCTGATGGCTTATCATGCACAAAATCAGTCTAAGTCATGATACTGACATACCCAAAAATGATCAATGGTAATGCTATAAGTAGTTGGAACTCTAGAAGTGCTAGTCAGGACACTTCCACAGGCTAATAGAAACTGAAGGGGGGTATTGTAATGATCTAGCTAAAGATATGTGTCACATACATTGTGCATATTTTAAAAAGAATAACAAATGTTCCTAGAGCATGAACAACTCAAGTCAATCACCAGGGCCCTGGACGAGGGGAAATCTGTGCATACAGCCTACCTAGACTTAGTCAAGGCTTTTGACACTATCCCCCTCTCAGACATCATTGACAAACTCACCCAGCTAGATATCAACCCATATATCATTTGACGGGTCACTAACTGGCTCACTGATAGAACACATATAGTCAAAATAAAGGAATACACCTCCAGCAGCAGACCTGTAACTAGTATTATTCCACAGGGATCAGTCCTGTGACCTCTTCTGTTATGAATCTATTTCTCCGATGTACAAGCAAAAATTAAAGATCTGTGCTGACAAGGTTTGCTGATGACTGCAAACTGGGAGCAGTCATAGAATCTAAATGATGTCAACATCCTACAACAGGGTCTTATACAAACAAATGACTGGTACCAAAGTCATGGCCTTAACATGAATGCAAAAAAAAAAAATGTATTATCATCCCTTTCAGTGACAGCTATTTTCCTGCTATTTACCACATCAATAGCAACACCCTACGTATGCACTCAGTGGTGAGAGACCTGGGCACACAGGTTGACAGCAACCTTACCTTTGATCACCATGTCTCCACAGTGGTAAGAAGAGCATTCTATATTGCTCATCTCATAAGTAAGGACATTGCCTCCAGAAAAAAAAAAACATACTTGTAACCTCCCTGTACTTTTCCATCATCAGGTCAACATTTGAGTACAATGCCACTTTTGGTATGTATCTTTCCAAGCACCTGCAACAATTGGAAAGACCACAAAGGTTCCTCACAAGGAAAATTCAAGGTCTCCAGCATCTATCCTATGTGGATTGTCTGAAATCACTGTCACTTTATTTTGTTTCATACAGACTAGTCAGAGGTGATCTGTACTTTGCATATAAGGCAATCTCTGACCCTGCTTTATTGGAATTGCTGCATATCCACAAGTCAGATGGTACATGGGTTACTCACTTTAAATACCTCAACCTGGTATGTGACATTAATAGAAACTGCTGGAGGGACATATTTGTCTCCCAGAGGTTACCACACCTTTGTAACAGACTCCCACTTCATGTCAAACAGAGCAACTCATTGGTCCTCTTCAAACACAATCTGAACAATTGGATGGGTAACCATAAATTCACCCTGGGGGTTCCACCTGTGTCCCTCTTGTACAAGGGAAATAAATGCTGATCATGGAAATAAGGGTAAAACTTGGCTAGGCTTGTAAGGGCCCTAGGGCCATTAGCCTAGTAACTTCTTATAATCCTGTGGTCCTATGAACACCTCTGAAAATGTCACAATGAATCATAGAAATGAACAGCAGATGTATCACTGAAGCATGCTGTACATTTTGTGATTAATAGTCTAATTAGAATATACCTAATTTGTACACATATCTATAGAAACGTTCTTTTAAATAGTTGCACTAAGATGTTAGACTGCATAGGATGACAATATGTAATGGGTTAAAAATGGGAATATGATATACCATGCTGTATATCTGCTGTATATCAGGTAAATATAAATGAACAGAGTACAAATGTAATTATCTAAGAATCTCTTTGTTAAGATACTGCCTAAATTCTGTTCAGCATTAGTAGTGAGGTATAAACATATGAAGGAGAAATTTAATGGGATAAACATCACCATGTTAATTTACCAATTATATGTTGCGTGACATATATATATATATATATATATATATATATATATATATATATATATATATATATATATATATATATCTAAAGAGAGAGAGAGGTACACAGCAATGACCTTTGTAATCCATTAAGTGTGACTATGTTACTAAATTGCCTATACACTGCAGGTGCATTACACACCACATGTAATAAAGTAATATTATATTATGAGTAACAGAAGTAATTTGAGTGCTATCATATCATTTATGATAAAATACTCACCATCTTATGGCAATATGAAAAGGTAAATATGTGTCAAAAAGTTGTTGTAACATACCTTTTCATTTAGTAATACTAATTCATCCAGCTTCTAAGCCACTCATCCTGATGGGGTAGCAAGCATCTTTCCAGTTCTTAATTATGTTCTCCAAATTTAGTTTTTTTGTAACATTTGGTGGAGATAAAAGCTTTCTAGATATCAAACAATGCAATACCTATTACTCCGTTGATCTGTAACTTCTGAATGTTATCCATAAATACAGGTACTATCCACCAGCTCTCGAGATTGTCTTCCCTTTGTAAAATCATCTTGACCTTTCGCTATGATTTTTGGTAGTGAATTTTGCAGCATTTTTGCTTACATTTCTATGTGCTATTGATAACCACTTGCATTAAAGACATCGGCCAATAACCTCTCAGGTTAATGACTTGTTTTTTTTTTTTTTTTTAAGAACCACCTCTTTGTTCTTCATAGTTGTTTCTGGCATCACTCTTCGGATATCCCATTCACTATAGGTTGTTGTAAATGCTCTTCTGTTTCTGTTAGGGCCAATCCCTCCTGCATCCTTATAGTTATATATTCTCAGGCTCAAACATAATTTGTATTAATTTGTTATTCATTGTAAAATGATGTAGAAGTTACAAACCACTGTTCTTCAAGACTCAATCAAAGCCTGTGAGTTATCAGAGATGAATGAATTTCACAGCTAAAAAATTATAAGAAAATTAACTCCTGTGGTGTGCATGGTGAGAAACTAAAAGAGGGTGGCTCCTGGAATTCAAAGCCTTCAAAAGGTAATTAATCTGGCCATAATTTCTAATTAAAACAAGAAAATATATAATAAATAATAAATGTTTGTTTAGAACTGTCAGAAAACCAAAGGAGGTATGAAAATATATATTTTTATTTTATTTATTTATTTTTTTATTTAACATTTGTTGACCGGGAATGTCCGACTAGGTTCCACAGAGCCTGTTTTCAGCGGAGGCCTGGGGAGAAATGCTCCAGACGCATGTCTTTGGAAAGAGTAAATTCATCCAAGTAAGATCCATATTCATGGATGTTCTAGGAAAACAAAGATTTGAGTTACTAACATTCTGTGTCAACATTGACAGGAGAAAGATAAAGAAACTAATGTAAGAATTAGTGTTATACTTAATAAAATAGCAACAATGTCCACTGAATGGCTACCTATGACACTGAAGAGAATAACTCATGATTTGCAGAATAAGTGAAAAACATTTTTAAGTTTATACCTATAGGAGATATTTTATTGGATATTATGTAAAATACTTTAGTGGCACATATCACATGCCTGTATTAGTTGAAGACACTATAGCACTATAGTGTGTGTGTGTGTGCATGTTGTGTCTTTCAGCTTTTCCCGGTTAGCGGTCGCCACAGCGGAACTCCAGTCTGCTAATGATTGGCAGTAAATTTTTACGTGCCGAGTTGCCAGCCCTGACGCACAACCTTCAACGAAGGTACGCCCATTCACGCATGTCTCCACACAGAAGATGCTCTAGCTGAGAATCGAACAGGATGTCTTACTGTGAGGCGACAACACTACCGCAGCACCACCACCACAGTGTGTGTGTGTGTGTGTGTGTGTGTGTGTGTGTGTGTGTGTGTGTGTGTGTGTGTGTGTGTGTGTGTATATATATATATATATATATATATATATATATATATATATATATATATATATATATTATCAGAGTTTTATTCTTTTGCACACAAAATCTGTGGTTTGCTTTAACAGGTTGGATTATACAATTTCTATGTTTGAATACACTGACTGGAACTTTGCCTATTTTGCTTATGAGCATTGCCTAACACAGAATTGCCCAATAATTTTAGTTTTCTGTGTTGTTTCAAAATCCTGTGCGCTTTAAGTTAAGGCAATATTCTTATTTTTCACTGCAAATTTATTTGTAGTATGAATGACTTAAAATACAGTATATTTTGATTTATTTCCTTCCATATTTATCTGTTGAATATCTTCAATTTTAGCAAAAAAATGAAAAACAAAAGTTATTTGAATTGGCCAAAATCAGTGTGTGACCTAAATAACATATCTTGATTATTACTAGTCACACTGTGATGCAATCATTGGCTCTAGGTGAGGGTTACTTCTGATGTGACACCCTGACCCCGTGTGCAGAATGGAAAAAAGGGATTAATGCCGATGCTGTTGCCAGTTACTACTATAATGGTTTGAAACCAGACAAGTACGCTTTATCAAAAATTGTATTTTACAGTTACAACACTTGCACACAACACCTTCTGCCACTCCTTTCTTAAATTCCTACTCCCAGAAACACTTTATTAGAGGTGCTCATATGTTAATAACAATGTTACATCTGCTATATATGGCTGTCCTTCAGTGTTGTATTTTTTCCAGACACATCTATTGTCTACATAAAATGCAGGCTTTCTTTTCACTTACCACTGGTTTTGACAAGTAGATTGTAATTGCTTTGCAAATCATTTACATTAGATTTAACATCACAAAGAATAACTGGCAACTGCTTTTAAACTCAAAGTACAGAGATAATGCAAACTGCGTAGCAATTGTTGGCATCCACCAATGTTGTAAAGGTATTTTCTACTTGACTGCGAAACTTTTTACTTCGCTTTGGTGGACGCTCTCCTATTTAAGGTGCTATAAATTATTTTTCCCAGTATGTCCTGGACATGTTCCCAAGAAAGAATGGCTTATGAAGCACAACGTTTTAGCAGATAACAAACCCTCCTTATTACTTCTTCCAGCCATTGCTTTTGTGACAGAAGGGAAAGAATGTTTTACAGATTAGTACACACTTCTTCCTTGATCACTCCTCCAAAATTTTTGATTAGTCACTTCTGCTTTGTTCACAGTCCATTGAAGAGATCAGTTTCTTTTCACTAATTTCTAATTAAATTCCTTCAGTGCTGAAAGTTACATGGCCTCTTTTCTGCACATACCGCTGAGTGGATGCAAATGAACTACTGACTTTTGTATCAAATAAATCAGGGGAAGAAAACAATGGATTTTACTAAGTAGTTTAGGAAAAAACAGGCGGCAAAACTTTCCATTGATTCATATATGTCTGAAGTCCACAGAGGGATTCTGCCAAACATCTTCAAAATGTGAACATATTTCAATAGTTTTTGACTAATTTTCTTTCAGAATTAGTTCACAAACTTTTGAAGCGTAAGACAGAGTCAGAGTTTGATATTATAAATGATATGTAACAACTCCAAACTGCTTGTGGAAGGAGAGATGCCTTACATTTTAGCTGCCTTGTTAAAATGTTGTGCCAGTGTACAACTGTGCTAAACATTTGCAATGTACAGAAAACTATTTGGACATATCTGGCAGCATAAAATTATGTACTAGTCTAGTCATGTTAAAAACTATAAGTGGCAAAGTTATAGAGGTATCACCCAACACAAAGCAGAGTCATTATGTTTAGCTGAACAGATTCAGATTCTTGACATTTTAGAAAGAGATGTTATTGCTGTCTACGCCAGCAATAGCAGTAGGACTTAATAAAACATGAGACAGACATGTTTTACTTACAAGTACCAAAACCCATCCTGTGACATGACATCCTCTGACCTGTACTTCACTTCTCTATGGGTCCAATTCTAGCTTATTTTAAAAGAGCAAAAAAGCATGACATTAGAACATTATAGAACTCTGCATAAAAATATAGTTTGAAAAAAAGTGAATATACTGATTTACCTAACATGCAACAAAACAAATCAAGATTTCAGAAACAGATAAAGGAGGGCCAATACCTCACAACCATACTGAATTACTTGTTTTTTACTGAGTTTTGGGGTCCAAATGAAGGGGTGTCATGATTCCCAAGTGGCACCCTTTCATTTCCGATTTTCCCTTTGTTTTTTCAATTTTCCCACTGTCGGCACTGATGTCATAATGTGTGCGATGACATCAGCGCCGTCAGGGCTACCAGCCAGTCAGAACTGAGCTGAAAGAGCTCACATCCTGCAAACATAATTTCCGGCTGGCCACAAATGAGGAATAGCTGAGAACTAACGGTTATGGAACAACTGTAATATGCGAGAGAGAGCTAACGGTTGTGTAGAGCTTTATGGATTATATGTGATGTGAGCAGAGCTTGAAGGTTATGTGAACGGGAATGGCACAATAAAGAACTGGCTTCTATTTGAAGTAAGGTAACCAGCTTGTATGTGTGCGTGTGTGTGTGTGTGAAATGCCCCCCATTCAATATACTTGGTGGCTAGAAGTACTCAGGCTCAAACACTATACCTTCAGTACAGGGTAAAAAGAGCGTAAAGTCCCTAGCCACCACCACTTATGAGCTTTGCTTAGATTTTTTGTGCTAAGAATTGAGAGCTATAGTGAGAAGTGAATTTGTATTCCCCCAGGTTTTTTTCTGCTAAAAGTTGAGAGATATAGTGATAACTGAATTTGTATTCCCCAAGTTTTTTGTGTTAAGAGTTGAGAGCTATAGTGAGAACTAAATTTGTATTCCTCCTTTATTGGCTTTGTTTGTCCAGTTTTTTTGTGCTAAGAGAGTGAGAGCTATGGTGAGAAGTGAGAAATAAATTCACTAAACGATAGCCAGTAAGTTTCAGTCTTCCTATTTTTCAGGAAACTGCTGATTTAGCATAGTGGTATGTTGATATGACTGTAGTGCATAGGGTCCTGGGTTCAAGACTTATTAGTGAAATGCATGGTGGTAACACATTTTACTCTAGCAACTTTCAAAATTATACAAGCAATGTTTAAAATGTGTCCCTGGTTTTTGACCCTTTGCCCCCCCCCCAAAAAAAATGAAATTGAAAATGTGTGAGAAGCTGTGCAAGATGCCTATGGCTTATACCGCTGTCATTCAATTTATGGTGTGGGTGTGGAAGTAGACTTTTATGATGGAAATGTTCTGAATTGGGCAGTTTTGGCATTATTGGTTCATGCATTTTGTTTCATTGCCTACAGTACAGTCTACTGGAAAAATGTTTAAACAATACATTTAAAATGTACTCTGTCTAACAAGTGTGCTGTATTATACAAGGAATATAATTTAATAAAGTCAGGAAGGTGCATCAAAGAAAAGAACACATGTATGTTTCTTGTTTTGTGTGCAAGAGACCAATGATTTGAAAACAGCCCAAAGGTAATCTTTATCCACCACAGGCCAGATGCATTTTCTTTGGACATGGTGTGGGTTTCAATGCTGTTATGAATCTACGTTTCAAGAGTAGACAAATTTTAATGCCAAGTCTATTTTCATTGTGAGACAGTATTGCTTTTACCAGATGTCTGTTAGTGTTTCTGCATTGTTGTGCTGTAAAAATAAAATCCAAATAATCATTGTAGAAGTAAAGCAGTATGCACACATTACTGTTTATGGTAAATGGGGTGAAATAGCCAGGTAATGGGACATCAGAGTGGCTGCAGGGGGACTATGGTGCCATAGTTTGGGTGCCTGTTTTTCAGTTTGTGTTTGAAAGTTGGTATCCCACAATTCCATTGGAGTGGGTGGGGTTACGTAATTATGTATGCAACTCAGATGTTAATCAGCGTATAGATTTGTACCTATTTTTCATGGGCCTTGTCCAGATTTTTGATGTTTCTAGGTTGAGAGGTATGGAATTATCATTCTGGACATTCCATTTTATCACAGTGTTATGGAGAACTTGTTACAAAATAAAGAAAATGAGTGGCTTCTCTACTGGTATCCAAATTATTTTTTGACAAGCATTAGGTGCCTGAGTTGCAAGATGCTGAGTGTCAAAACACTGGTGACTAATTTATAATGGAAATCACTGATGGTGGGGTTTCTGTGTGTGTGCTCTGGTGTTTATAACCATAGCTATATAACATGGTGCCCTGCAGAGTTCACACATGTATTTCCTCCTTACCTCTAAGCTGAGGACTAAAAACAAAAAAAGTCCTCCCCAACTTGAAGACAAAACAAAATCTCAACTCTAGACCCCTCCCAAATAAATTCTTTTGCATTGAAGCTGTTGCAGGCCATTTGTTACAGATTAGCAAGCAACTTACTACAATTACAATACCTTGCATGAAGCACTTCAATGTTTCATTGTGACTACAAATAACAGTATCACAATTCATTTCTGCATGACAGTACTGCACTACCACCTTATTGGTATCTGCCAGTCATGCCCCATAACACCTTGCTCCCAAGGCAACTTTCCTCTTTGCCCCTACATTAGCTATGCTTCTGCTGGCAGTCATTTTTTTGTTTTGGTACATTTCTCCTTCCTTCATGTTTGTGTAATAATGTAGTGGATACATATAAGTTTGGGGTTGTGGAGGTTTATCCCACTACATATTCAGGAGTGCTGAAGGATTTTCCCCCTCCAAAACCACTACAGTTTGAGTTTTCAACCTTTTGTGTTTTGGACATTTATTTCTTGTGTTGTAGTTCCCTGGTTTTAGTCAATCATTTTTTAGTACTGAAACCAACATGTGTAAATGTACTCATATATATGAGATCTAAAAGTTATGTAAGAATAATGTTATATTTAAACCTTTTTATAATTAATATACTTCCGATGATTTATTTTCATATTTTATAACATAACATCTGAAAATACCAACTCTGTATGGTAGAAATAAAATATACAAATACTGTACAAAATTATCAGTGCAACCCATTGTGGCTTGTGGGGTATTGCTAACAGACCTCTTATTGATTTATAATGAAAAGCTAAAACTATTGGTAATACGTCTGCCTTCATATTCTTCTTAAATATATATTAAATCCCTGTGCACCTCTGTTTTCTCATGACGGTAGAGTAGAACCTTTCAGAAAGATGGAGTCTTGCAAAATATTAATAAACATGGATATTAATAACATATGCTTGCTGTTGGACATGGTTTTGCATTCTAATACATTTTATTTTATGGATAAATTCTATCATTAGATTAAAAGCAAGCCCCGGGATTCAATAAACTGAAAACTCCATGCAGGTACAGTGTAGCTGTTCCTGCATGGAATATGGCCGCTGAGCGATCCAGTAAACTACTATTCAGACATGCACGCGCCTGCCAAACTATTCCTGCATGGACACCACTGCATAATGCTAATTATCTCATTTGCTGGTAAAAAACATGCACATGAGGTGAATTAGCGATTCAGCAAACAGGCTGGCATCCATACAAGAATAGTGGTAGTTGCAGAAATGTATTTGGCTACTAGCCAAATACATATCTGCAAAAATTAAAACAGAGGCATGACAGCTCAAATAAAAGCATGTATTATAATCTTTAGGCATGCCAGTCACCAAATATATGGTCATTGGCATGGAAAAATGTTTAATGTTTCTAAAAATAAAACTTTTTTTGGCCAAACTCGGCAGTTTAAGCATAGGGCAGTGGCACGCAAACGGGACCATGCTGAAAATAAAAAAAAAAATGTGAAAACACAATTTTATGGGAAATCTGCATTTTGCCATTATAGTCTATGACATGCAGAATCAAAACAATACCAGGGAACAATGGTTGCTAAGGGGAAAGGCTCTGGTGTAGTGCAGTAACTAGGGACAAAGGCAGTGGAGTATGCAAATGAGGGTAAATTTACTGAATCACAAAAATATTCTAAGTGCCAAACTGCACCTAACTGTGTAGGTGCTATAACACAATCGTGTAAGCAGGAGAAGCAGCAGACATGAAAAGGGTGTGTGTCCTACATGGTGTAAGCACATTAGAACTCCATGGCCCCTAGATAAGCTTAGCTAAACACAGCTAAGCAAGGCTGTGTGTTTGTGGTTGTATTGGCTTATTCCATGAAATGAAGAGCATGCTCGCATCCAGGGACGGCCATTTCTCAGTGTTTACATTAGCTAAACAGGTTTGCGTTGCGCGCACTGGGTCTAAAAAAAAAAAAAAAAAAACGGAAATAGCAGGACTGTTTACATTTGGGCACTGGGTTTGTGCAGCTTGCCTTGGGGCTTAAAAGGGGAGGACATGGGAATGGAAAAAGGTAGAAAAAAAAGGGAAATAGCAGAATAAAAGCAATCAAGTACAGATTACATAGCTAGCAGGTGGAATGCATCAGTCAGTCAATCATATAGGCAGCATCTTCAGCACAACAGTATAAACTATGGAAACACTTTACAGTCTGTTTTTTTCCCACAAACTCTGCACCATTGGTGTGCACATGCAGGTGAATTTTAACTGGAAAAATGTTAGTTGCTGCTATTGCTTTGATCCATCAGTATGTGCTAGAGGCTGAGGGCAGTGAGGAGGATAATGCTGATAACTGCCACAGACCTAGGAGGAGAACAGTGTTCAGACCCAGGGTAACTTACCAGGGGCTGCATGATCTGGAGATAGTAGAGTGTACAGGGTGGACAGAGACATACTGCAGAAAATCATCGAGCTGTGCCGGCCTCAACTCAGACCCAGAGCCAACAGAGGGGAACCCATCCCAGTGGATACCAAGGTATGTATAGCCTTAAGAATGCTAGCTACAGGTACTTTCCAAAGACCTACTGAGGACATCATGGGGGTCTCACAGGCATCTGCATCCATAGTACTCCACCAGTTCCTGGATGCCATGCTACCACATGCCGGTGAGCACATTTACTTCCCCAACACCCATGAGGAGAGGACCAGCAATATGCATCTCTTCCACCATGTAGCAGAATACCTGGAGGTACTGGGTGCAATAGACCGCACACACATCCACATCAAAGCACCACCTGGTGAACAGGGTAGGGTCTACATAAACCGCAAGGGCTTTCCTCCATTAACTGCTAGGTCATGTGCAATGACCAGGGCATTATCATGAATGTGTGTGCTGGCAGCCCTGGAAGTTATCACAACTCCCATATTTGGCATTTTCACAGCTGTACCAGGCATTTGCCAGTGGGGGATCCCATATGGCAATCTGGTGAGGGATGCTGGCTATGCACTGGAGCCATGGATGATGACACCCATCAGAAATGCACACATACCCACACAAGAATGCCATAATCAGGCACACGCGCAAACCAGGATCATTATAGTGTGTGTGTTTGGGATGCCCAAGTCATGGTTCTGCTGCCTTGACATATCTGGTGAAGCCTTGCAGTACTCTCCAGCCACATGTGCACACAAGTTCATAGTATGTACCATGCTACACAATATGATCCTGCAGAAACAGCTGCAGCAGGAACAGCACATGGAAGGGCCACACAGCCCACCATCATTGCCAAGGTCCTCACAAGCACAGAGGGACTCAGAGGAGGAGGCCCCTGAGACTGCTCCTGAAGGCAGATGGAGGTGTGCCCAGTATGCTCAGGCCTTGGCAAAGAGGCAATGCATACCACACACACTGACACTGTAGGGACTCCAGGGACTGACACCTCTCTCTGACTTGCACACACAGTAAAATGGATAACACACATCACATTACCTGTAACTTACCATGCATAGGCAGTGTACTGTGTGCATCCAGCATAGGCGACCCTCAAGCACTGTTCTCACAACTGCTGCAGGTACAAGGTAAGTCAGTTTTCTTAACAATAAATGAATGGATTAGTATGTTTTGGTAGCATATCTATGGTAATGCTGCATGCATGCAAGGGAATGGGGTGGCCTACTGGGATAGCAGCAGACAACTGACAGCTATGTAGGACACCAGGAAATGTCTGCCCAATACTGGCCTCCCCACACTATGCAGTAGTACCCAAGGTGGCAAATCCCACTACAGTATATGTGTGGGGCCAAGTAACTGGGGGAATCATAGGTCACAGGCATGGATGTCAGTGTGGGGATCCCATACCCACCCCTCAGACCCACACAGTAAGTCAGCTGCAGAAAACCAGAGAGAAATGTCTGCCAAAGGCCCACAAATGGTGGCAATGTTGAATTACCCCCCTTAGAGACTCACACAGTGATAGCACAGCTGGTCTCGCAGTTGCAGTAAGGCTATGAAAGGTAAGAAGTCTGAAACTCAAATGTATGCCATTACAATCTGACCTGTGGTCTTTACTGATATGCCTCTAGTCCCCAAGACAGGGCACAATAGTATGGTAAATGGAACCAAAATGTAAAGCACATATCAGCACAGTCTGTACAAATGTGTACAATTGACAGGTAGGCCCCCCATATACCCACAGAAATGCAGTAACATGTATATTTGTAGGGAAATAGCAGCATAGCACACATTGACAGGGCTGTCCCAATACACATAAAAACATGTTGCATGTCCATAATATGCAGGAGTCAATGAGCTATGTGTATGTGTGGTTAATACTGTCAGGATCTGTCCAGCATGTTCTCCTCGCAGTCGTCTTGTAGTGCCCTAGGTACAGTGCTGTCTTTGACAGGCCATGTGCAGATAACTGCAGTGCCAACTATTATGCATATCAGTGACACCCACTGCTCTGCCACAGCCATACCTGAAAGTCACAGTGCTATGTGGAATATACTACACATATAATGGATTTCTTGAAGGCTATGTAGCCGAGGTGCTAAGGCTTTTGTGAGTATAATGCTTTTTGGTACTGCTGCCAGTGATTATTTTCAATAATTATTTTTTTTTATGTTTGCTTTTACATATAATGGACATGCCTGCACAGTAGAATGCACTCTGTACCCAAATTCATAATTCCCAACTTCTGATAGCAATATGTCTGGACAAGGGCAGAAATAAAAGTGGACCAAAGGCACAATGATAGGCATGTGTTGTAAATATTACCC